>NW_025812511.1:0-1707 GCF_022045245.1 Lucilia cuprina
GTCTATAGTCTAGTCTATAGTCTAGTCTATAGTCAAGTCTATAGTCTAGTCTATAGTCTAGTCTATAGTCTAGTCTATAGTCTAGTCTATAGTCTAGTCTATATTCTATTCTATAGTTTATTCTATATTCTAGTCTATAGTTTATTCTATAGTTTAGTATATAGTCTAGTCTATGGTCTAGTCTATAGTCCTATAGATTTGGAAAGCTTCGGTTGCTTGCTAGTTCCTAGCAGCTTCGATATTTTATTTCTATATCAAAAGCTTGTTAAAAGCTTTTCTATTAAAAAAGCCCTATTAAGGCTGTTTTAAAAGCTATTTCTTTAAGTTTAGCTGTTACAAACCACCATTAAACTTTTCCATTTACTATTAAACCCCCTTAAAAAGTTTCATTCATCTCTTAAAGGATTTTTTATTGTCATTCACAAAATTTTCTTTCAATTTTTCTCCTATTTACGCTAAATTTTTGTTGCTATTTATAAATGAAACTAAATAAACAAAACATTCTTTAAATATTATTAAACCGAAAAATAGCTTTAAGTTATAAATTTCTCTTTCTCTCTCTCTCTCTCTCTTTTAAGTTACATTTTAATGTAATTTAGCTTCTGGCATATTAAGGGTAATGAAGATGTGTAAACAACACAAAACTAAATTTACAATTTACAGAAAAAAAAAATTACAAAATAAAGTGTAAATAAATGCAAATGAAAAATGCAATAGATAGTAATAGAAAACTTATAGACAAACAAAAGCTTTTTTACATGTCTTGCATGTATTTTCTGAACTAAGATGTCAACAAAGAAAATTATATGAAAATTTTGTTTGGCATAATGCCTGCAAAAAATTTGTTGTTGCATTGCTCTTTAATCAAATGCTAGCGTAAAGGAAAAAGCTTTTTGTATAACTTTCAAACAAATATTTGTTGAAAACTAAAATTTATTTAAACTTTTAAACACTTTTTTTGTAAAAATAGACGTAAAACTTTAAATGTTGTATTGTAAAATTTATAGAATTTTGTTTCATTAGTATTAATCTTATAACTCATACGTCTTGTAGTTCCTCTTGTATATAACTTCTTATTACTCATACGTATTGTAGTTCATGATGTTTTCTTTTTAACAAATTAAAAACACTATTTTATTATTAAGTTTATTGTTAAATGTTAAAAATGTTTTTATTTTATATATGTATGTCGCTGTTGTTGTTGTCATCTTCATGTATATTTAAGTATTTGTTTACACTTGTTTTTGTCAACTTTTTGCAAAGCAACAAAAGCCTACAGGCAACCTTTTTTGCCTTTAACAGAAAACAAAAACAAAAGAATACACAAAAAGACAAATATTTAAAGAAATAAATCCTATAAACTAGAAGAATGGTAAAAGAAAATGTTGAAGAACTAAAGTCATGGTAAACATTTGCAGCCTTCGAACCATGTTGCTGGTGAAGATGAATATGAGAATGATGCCTAGAAATCGATTTTTAAGTTTAACAATAATAAAATAAATTTAAACAATTTAAAAAATTTTAATTAAATTTTATACAAAATCTATTCAATAGAAATCAAATAAAAAAAATAAAAGAAATTTTCCAGGCTATCCTATGGACTAGACTATAGGCTAGACTATAGACTAGACTATAGACTAGACTATAGACTAGACTATAGACTAGACTATAGACTAGACTGTAGACTAGACTATAGACTAGACTATA
>NW_025812512.1:0-1395 GCF_022045245.1 Lucilia cuprina
AGTAAGTTAGTAAGTTAGTAAGTTAGTAAGTTAGTAAGTTAGTAAGTTAGTAAGTTAGTAAGTTAGTAAGTTAGTAAGTTAGTAAGTTAGTAAGTTAGTAAGTTAGAATTGAAACGAATCATTGTAAATAGGAGAGTATCTACAAATTCAAATAACTCCCTCCAAGTTTAATCTAAAACCAAATGTGTAAATGAAATGACTTTCATTAAAAAATCATACAAGGAATATATAAATAGCATTTGTATCAATAAATCCCCTTAAAGCATTAAAAGACTTTTAAAAAACCACAAACACCAACAACAATCAACTTATCCTTTCATAATATCAACTCTAATTCACAAAATCTCCAGCAATTACTTAAAATACCCTTGAAAGCCAATGTATTTAAGTGCTTAGACTAAAGGTTAAATAAAATCTTATTAAGTTTTAATCTGCAACAGAATCTGCATACTTAACTTGTTAAATGCTCATTCGTTTGCCAGTTTTATTTCTATCCCTCTTTTTGTGTTTTTTTTTTTTTAAGGAAAAATTAAATCAACATTTTATCTAAAACATACAATTAGTTTTTAACCTCTATTAACTTTTTTCTTTTGACTAATTTTGAAAGTAAACTGATTCTTTTCTTTTATATACCATTTTTTCTTTTTTGTCTGTGCCATTTTTTTCTAATTCTTACTACTTAATAATCCCTCCCATAAACATTGAGCTGTGTTGTGCTCCGCTCATTTAAAGGTTGCGGTTGATTCTTTTTCCGTTTTTTTTTTTCTACCACAATCTAGTCGTAACTGGTGCTGCTGCATCATACTTACTTGAACCCTTTCGAGCTGTAATCATTATGGTTTTGTTTTTTTTTTCTATTTTTTGCACTGCTTTTTTATGGCAAATTATATATTCATAGTCTTTAGGTCTTAGTGTTAGTTTTCGCTTTTTTATGATTATTTTCTATGTTTTTTTGTTATTTTATTATTATTATTTTTTTTTTTGCATTTCAGTAGATTTTTTGCTTTTTATTCGTTAGTAATATTGCTGAACAAATTGTTGTATATTTAGTCAGTCTTTCTTAGTGCGTGAATGTATAAGTGAAAAAAATCTCATCATCTTCATAGTATGAATACGACAACAAAAAATCAGCAAGAAATTGAAGATGTTTTGCTTAAAAAAACTCTCAAACTAACAAAAAAAATATCACACTAGATGAATAATAGAAGAGAAGAGGAGTAAAAGAGGGAAATCATTTACCACCTTCGGGTAAATGCTATAAAATGGATGATAAAACATTTTTTCGACATAACTTACTAACTTACTAACTTACTAACTTACTAACTTACTAACTTACTAACTTACTAACTTACTAACTTACTAACTTACTAACTTACTAACTTACTAACTTACTAA
>NW_025812513.1:0-1687 GCF_022045245.1 Lucilia cuprina
GTCTATAGTCTAGTCTATAGTCTAGTCTATAGTCTAGTCTATAGTCTAGTCTATAGTCTAGTCTATAGTCTAGTCTATAGTCTAGTCTATAGTCTAGTATAGTCTAGTTAGTCGGTTAGATAGTTAGTTAGTTAGTTAGTTAGTTAGTTAGTTAGTTAGTTAGTTAGTTAGTTAGTTAATTAGTTAGTTAGTTAGTTAGTTAGTTAGTTAGTTAGTTAGTTAGTTAGTTAGTTTACTAACTAACTTAGTTACTTAGTTAGTTAGTTAGTTAGTGAATAATTATGTTTTGCACAACATTTATTTATATGAAATTTATGTTGAATAACTACTCAGCGTATGAGTGATATTTAATTAGAGGTTATTTTAGAAAATATTACACAACATCTCGGTTTCTTTATTGATTTGAAAAACTAATGACCTGTTTTAAAGCACATATTATGGTTTTTATTATAACTAAAAATTATTAATTTTATTCATTTGAATCATTCTTAAATAAAGCCAACAAAATCATTAAATTTAAATTAAATAAATACAATTCTCGAAATATTCACATATTTATATAAATAAACACTCTCATAACAATTATTCATTCTATAAACAAAGAATTTCTCTTCTTTTTCCCCATTCTTAGTTAAGAATATTTATAAAAAAAACTTTACATTACTTGTATGGAAGAAGTGCTTAGCTTTTCCGTTTCCCTTTCCATGTTAATTTGATGTTGCAATCCACATAAAGTTAAGTATTTAGTAGACAGTATAAAGAGTGAATTTGTTCATATATATTTCTTAAATACTCTTATACAACTTAAACTAGACAAAACATTACCCACCAGAAAACATAATTATCAATTACTTATGTCTCTTACTTTTGTAAATGTTTTAAACTAAACAGTTTGAAAAACAAAAGATAAAGAAAATTTGTTAAAAGAAATGAAACAGAATGAAAGGGAATAAATCAAAGACAAATCTTTTGTTTTCACTGATTCTCTTTTTCAAGAAGATGGGTATTCTTGGAAGTGGTAACCGACAAAACATTAGGAAGAAAAAATTTTTTAGTTGAAAAGTGAAACCTTTTAGCAAATTATTTTGGTATTTTGACAAAGCTGTGAAAAACGTAGAACCATTTCACGAAATAAAGTAGATAAAAGCAGAATTGTAAACTGCAAACCCTCCAGAAATGTTATTCAAAAATGTGGTCAAATAGAATTTCTGATATTTATTATTCAAACAAGACCATTTTAATAAACATATACATCTCATTTAATAAGCAAAATATTCGACATACATATACCTTTTAAATGATTTTTATGTCGCCAATTATATATTTATTTTACTCACATACTTATGCAAAGTTTACACAATTTAATTTATAGATTTATTCACAGGAATGTGATGAAAATATATTACGTAATTTATTAATAACATATGAATATAAAAAGGATAAATAAACCAGAAAAAATTTTCTTTTATATATAAATACATCTACTTAATGCAAACATATTATTAAATGTAAAAAATTACAACATCCAGGACGTATGATTAATATAAACTAGTATATTAGGCAAATCAGCAAAATAACCGAACAAAACTCGAACAGAACTAGAACAGAACTAGAACAGAACTAGAACAGAACTAGAACAGAACTAGAACAGAACTAGAACAGAACTAGAACAGAACTAGAACAGAAC
>NW_025812514.1:0-1732 GCF_022045245.1 Lucilia cuprina
TCAGTTCTAGTTCAGTTCTAGTTCAGTTCTAGTTCAGTTCTAGTTCAGTTCTAGTTCAGTTCTAGTTCAGTTCTAGTTCAGTTCTAGTTCAGTTCTAATTCAGTTCTTATTCAATTCTAGTTCACTTCTAGTTCTGGTGCAGTTCTAGTTCACTTACAATAATTATATTTTTTAAATATCACTATGTCTTTAAATATTTAATAATTCTCTAAAAAAACTGTCACTTCCACTTAATTACCAAATTAAATGCATTTATTTAAATTAAAAAGAAAAATTCTACTTTCATTTGATGTCCCTCGAAAATTAATTTTAGTTTTTCTATCATCATTTTATAGAAGTCATTTGAAACTAAAATTGCTGATTTAATTTAGCAAAAAGCAAAAAAAATTAAGTAAAATTGCAACCAACAACAAAAACATATTATTAAAATTATAACTATGTGATGCTAAGTATTTTTTGTAAAAGTAACAAATATTACCGGAAAAAAACAACAACTACTGTGTAATATGGAAAATCAAAAAAAATAATAAATAAAATAAAAAACATTTAAATAACAAAAATATGAAAATTAGTATGCGTGGGTTGTTAAAATTGGACCCAAAATGCAAATAGTGATAATGATAATTTTTAAAACTGTAGGGACTGTGAACAACAACAACAGAAAACGAGAAGAAAAAACAAAAAATGTTGAATGACTCTTTTGGTTTGGTTTGTTGCAAACGAAAGTTTGTGCAGGCAGTGCAGAGAATGAATGGTGGCAAGAACAAACAGACTAAGCTACACTGTAACTGGTGTTGAAAAAGGCAGGGAAAAAAATGCAATTTAAAATTGTCCACAATCGTATATGCATACAAAAAAATAATTCTACAAATGATGACTGCGATTACATACCTTCATACATGTGTATGTATGTATGTATGTATGTATGTATGTATGTATGTATGTATGTATGTATGTATGTATGTATGTATGTATGTATGTATGTAAGTATGTAGGTATGTATGTATGTATGTATTTTTCAACAAACAACAAATTGTTCGTTTCGTTTTGTGTATTACTGTAGCTTGCAGGTACATTAGGATGGGAATTTATGGGCTTTTACAAAAAAAATACAGTTGACTTATTTTAACATAAAATAGTTTTCAGTTTTAATTCTATTTTCTTATGGGAGCCCTGCTAATGTTAATTTTTGTAAAAACTTGTATAAAAGTATATGAGTGCTCAAAGCGAGAGTAATAAACACTTTTTAAAAAGCCGAAAAGTATGCAATATGCTTGCAATCATTATCTTGTGCTGCATACTTAAACAGAGCAACGATGCCAGATTGTGCGATTAGACTTTAGACTAAATTATAGATTAAACTATAGACTAGGCTATAGACTAGACTATAAACTAGAGTATAGACTAGACTATAGAATAGACTACAGACTAGACTATAGACTTGACTATAGACAAGACTATAGACTAGACTATAGACTAGACTGTAGATTAGACTATAGACTAGACTATAGACTAGACTATAGATTTTACTATTGACGAGCATATAGACTAGACTATAGACAAGACTATATACTAGACCTTAGCCTAGACTATAGACTAGACTAGATTTTACTATTGACGAGCATATAGACTAGACTATAGACAAGACTATAGACTAGACTATAGACTAGACTATAGACTAGACTATAGACTAGACTATAGACTAGACTATAGACTAGACTATAAACTAGAC
>NW_025812515.1:0-2198 GCF_022045245.1 Lucilia cuprina
TAGTTATTTAGTTATTTAGTTATTTAGTTATTTAGTTATTTAGTTATTTAGTTATTTAGTTATTTAGTTATATAGTTATTTAGTTATTTAGTTATTTAGTTATTTAGTCATTTAGTTATTTAGTTATATAGTTATTTAGTTATTTAATTAGTTAGTTAGTTAGTTAGTTAGTTAGTTAGTTAGTTAGTTAGTTAGTTAGTTAGTTAGTTAGTTAGTTAGTTAGTTAGTTAGTTAGTTAGTTAGTTAGTTAGGTAGTTAGGTTGTTACGTTGCTAGTTAGTTAGTTAATTAGTTAGTTAGAAAATGAAGCCAGTTATAAATTTTATATCGTGTCTTACTGGACCAGCCTAATATGTGTCTGTGTATGTTTACAATTATTTACATTAAGGAATGCTTGTACATGTTTATGCAGCACTTTGTATTTGAGCATGTGTCACATGACTGCACAACTTAACAGTTAATTGTTCAAAACTTTGTCGTTACTCTGTTACAATACACAAATACATGCACACATGTTCATATTACTTTCTATATAAATGTGCACTCTACATTCTTCAAGAGCAATGCGAGCTGGAAATTACTTGTTAGTAACATTACAAATTTAGACCGATTTCCATTTGTTAAATGTAAAAAATTCACTTTCCCAACTGCCTATTTTATTCAATCAAAATAAACCAGGCACGATGTTTCACCGATTTTACATTTTGAATAAAACTTTTATATTATATATATTTTATACTATCGTAGCATAACTTAAAACCATTGCTTAGCACCACCAAACTCTTTGCCTTTTTTAACAAAATACTCACACTACTACACTTACGAACCCCCCTCTCTCACATACAACATGATGCTATATACTTGTAGTGTACATATGTTTTTAATGTAATTAATTCCACTAAATGTTAAGTAAAGTTGTTTGAAAACAACAACAACAAAAAATACAAAATAAAACTTTTTCCTTTATGTGTTTAAAATTGCATCAACGTGTCATCTGTGTCAGATTGTCGGATTGAATGAAATGTTGAAGTAAATGAAAAAAAAGTGTGGCAAAATATCATAAATTTCCGTTGACAAAATATCAGAAGAGAGAATAAAAAAAAAAACTTAAGCTGTTATTAAATAAATATTAAATGTAAAAAACGAGAATGACATTTAATAATTCCTGAACAAAATTATGGCATATTGCATACTAAAATATTTATGGGAAAATTTGTAAAAAAAAAAAATAAATTATAAAATTTGTAAAAGGATTATTTTAGTTTTTAACAATTCGCTTTTTCTTTAGAGACATTTTAAATTATCAGTAAAAAATTCTATCTCTATTGTGACAATTTTGATTTCTTGGGTTCAAGTTTTCTATAGTAGATTTGGTTTTCTAATAATGATGAGTATGAGAGTTTGAGACATGTTTTCTATTCTTTTCAAAATTGAGATAAGTTTTCAATAGAAAATTTTATTTTCTATGGAAAATTGCGTCTCCATAACGACACGATTTCTATAGAAATTTTATTTCCTTTGGAACCAGTTTTCTAAAGAAAATTTTGTCGCTTACGGAACAAGCTTTCAACAAAAAAATCTTGTCTTCATAAAGATAAGTTTTCTATTGAAAATTCTGTATATATTGGTACAAGATGTTGTCTCTGGTAAAAGAAGATTTTTATGAAAAATTTTTCTTTATTGGAACAGTTGTTTTAAGAATATTTTGTCTTAACTTAAATTTCTATAGAAATTTAAGCCTCTATTGGGACAAGTATTCTATAGAAAATTTTGTATCCATTGGGCTATATTTTCTATCGAAAATATTGTCCCCATTGGGACAAGTTTTCGATGCAAATATTTGTCCCAACTAGGACAAATTTTCTACCGTAAATTTTCTACCCATTGGGACAAGTTTTATACAAAATTTTATTCTCCTTTAGAACCTTTTTTATATTTTGGGACAAGTTTTCTATATAAATTTTAGTCTCCATTAGAATCAGTTTTTTATAAAAACTTTTGCCTCTATTAAAACAAATTACTCACTCGATTAATACAAGTTCTCTACAGAAAATTTTGCCTCCTTTCGTGATAAGTTTTCTACAGTCAATAAGTCAGTTAGTTAGTTAGTTAGTTAATTAGTTAGTTAGTTAGTTAGTTAGTTAGTTAGTTAGTTAGTTAGTTAGTTAGTTAGTTAGTTAGTTAGTTAGTTAGTTAGTT
>NW_025812516.1:0-1401 GCF_022045245.1 Lucilia cuprina
AGTTCTGTTCTAGTTCTGTTCTAGTTCTGTTCAAGTTCTGTTCTAGTTCTGTTCTAGTTCTGTTCTAGTTCTGTTCTAGTTCTGTTCTAGTTCTGTTCTAGTTCTAGTCCATAGCCCACATCCTACAAAAGTTATTGACGTCAGCCAAACTATAGTTACAACAAATACATACATAACACTTAACTATCAAAAAAACTTTTTTATAATTTATTGTTGCTGTAAATAAAATTTATACAAATTTAAATTTTAAACCCAACAGTTCAAAAATATATGTATGTATATAAAGTTTGTAAACATTTGTGGTATTAATGATTGTTACTTCAGAACAATAAATATTATTTTATGATGACGAGGAGCAAGAAAATAAACACACATTCACACACAATACAAATGAAAAAACCTCATGTGGGTTTGCCTCACAAAAACCATCAAACCAAACCACACAAGATTTAAAATTGCACTGTAGTGTACTGTACTCTAGGTTGATTTATTGTCAGCATTGTCATCATCATCATCACTGCTAGTGCATAAACTATATTTTCAGCAAATATTTAATACATATAGCAACAAAAAACAGTGATGTTATATAGAAATTTTAAAAAAAGGTTATAAAAATTTAATAAATGTGAAAATTTGCTAAAACTAAATGTTGCTAAACATTGTTGCTAGGTAAAGATAATATACAATATTTGCTAAGAAAATTTGCAACATTTCCCATAATTTATTTAGTTTAATTAAAAAAGAATCTTTTTGTTTAGAAATATGTTTCTAGCAACATATTTCTTAAGAGAAAATGTTTATGATAGTTTTCCCATAAAAATTGTTAGACACAACATGTTGCTAGCAACATATTATAGCTTTTTCTCTAAATTCTGCTAAAAAATCACATTTATGTGATTATTTACGATTATTTTTGATGATTTATAGTTATTTTTGTTTCCTCTATCACAAACAGTGTCAAAATTCATGTAACCAGTACCACCCTTTCTCGGTTGCATGACGTTCGCTGCTAGATTTAAATGCTACTGCTGTACTGTTCATGTGGCAGATTTAAAGGATGATATTTTCATTAAATTTTTGTTTTCTAACAAAATATAAATAAGTTTATTTAAATGTTCATAAATAACATTTATCAATAATTGAAAGAGATAAACTACAGTTTTGTAAAAACGTTGAAATTTATAGAGTAGTGTTAAAGATGGTGAAGCGAAAAAGGACTTAAATGGAAAAAACTCTTTTCAAAAAGAATGTGCATGTCAGAAAAAGTTCCGTTTTAGCTAAGTTCTAGTTTAATACCAGTTCTGTTCTAGTTCTGTTCTAGTTCTGTTCTAGTTCTGTTCTAGTTCTGTTCTAGTTCTGTTCTAGTTCTGTTCTAGTTCTGTTCTAGTTCTGTTCTAGTTC
>NW_025812517.1:0-2680 GCF_022045245.1 Lucilia cuprina
TCAGTTCTAGTTCAGTTCTAGTTCAGTTCTAGTTCAGTTCTAGTTCAGTTCTAGTTCAGTTCTAGTTCAATTCTAGTTCAGTTCTAGTTCAGTTCTAGTTCAGTTGTAGTTCAGTTCTAGTTTAGTTCTCGTTCAGTTCTCGTTCAGTTCTAGTTCACTTCTAGTTCAGAATGCTATTGAATTAATAAATTCCAAATTACAACACAAAACTAATTAAATGCTACCAAAACTTAAATTTTTTCCTTAAATTTCTTTTTGGCAAAACTTGAAAGAAATTTGTCAAACGCACTTGTGATTGGTCAAGTTTCTAAAAATGTCTCTCTATTTGAAAACAATTCACCAATAACAAATTGTTAACTCGACAAAAACATGTCACCAAAATTTAAAGCAAAAAACTTAAAACGAAACCTACCACACAAAGTCAAAAAGTAATGAAACACATATAAAACAATTTCATGCAAAAATAAGAAGAAAAAATTCTTCAAATTATTCAAAGTTTCTTGAACAGGCAAATTTTTATTTAATTTTATCTCATACACAAACCATTTTGTCTTTTCTTTATTTTCTGCTTACTATGAAAATTATACACAAGGGAATTTTTATCTTTAAGAGTCCAAGTAACGAGTATGAAAAAGAATAAAATGAAATAAATTGGGCTGGGCATTGGGCTAGAAAATGTTGTGAAAGCAGGCCGGCCCATCTAAGGCATCAATGCAGCAAAAGTAGCATCTTCGAAAAAGAAACAACAAATTTTTTTAGAAGCTAGAACTCTTAGTAAGAAAGACACACTCACTTTTATGGGTTGTCTAATGAATGAATTTTTCTAGTTTTTTTTTTGTTTAAATGTATTTAAATTTTCTTTTAAATTAGATAATTTTATAAATATATATATGAGAGTGCGTTTGTTGTGGAAGTAGTGGTTGTTTGGTTTGAAAATGAAAAACGACTTAAGGGCCAATTTAATTTTGTCGTCTTCTTTTTTTCTTGGGTTGTTTTAATGTGAAATTTTTCGATTTTAAGAATTTATTACAAATAATTTATCAATTGTGTGTGTTGGGTAATCTTCTATACGAAACGTTTAAAATTCATTTCGTTTTGGCATATTTGTCTATTTTTTATAACTAATTGGTGATTATGAGCGGAAATTCCAACAATATAAATGTTTTAAAACAAAAAATGTATAAAAGAAGGAGGAGGCTGTAGCAAATTAAATGGCCAGGAAACTTAATAAAATGATGGACTATTTCGTCGATTTTAAGAGCAACGGCTGTTGTGTTAAATTTATTTTTTTTTAACAAATGTCTTAAAGATTTATTACTCTTAGAGTGGGTGGTTTCAATAGAGAAATTTATTTCTTTCTGGGAAATATATTTTAAAAAATAGTATCAATACTCATGTTTAAAGGTCTCGTTGCCTTTTCAAGTCTAGCAAATGTTCAAAAATAATTACTAAATTTTATAAATTGTTCACGAAACTCATGTGTCTAATTTGTACAAATTGCAAATTTAAGCATTTTAATGAATACCCTTAATGTTTTTCGAAAAAATATCTACAACGCATTAGCTGCCTCTAATTTAAATTAAAAACTGAACAAAATTTAAACTCGTTTTTTTTGTTAACACTTTTAATTTATCTCTCAAATAGTTTTCTAACACGCATCTAAAATAGTTTAAATTCAACAAAAAAAAAAAAAAATATCTCTAAAATATTATATTTAAAATTATTTGTGGTTTTTGCTTAAAAAGAAATCATTATTATAAATAAATTTTCAGTTTTTTCTTTATCACATTGTCTATAACACGCAAATAAGTGATTTATATATTTTTTTACTCTTGCTTCTCACTCTCTCTCTGTATTTTATTGCAAAAATTTGTGGAAAAATATACAAAAATTTATCTTTTACAATATAATTTTTATTTAATATCATTTTAATGTTTTATTTTTTCTTCTCTGCTTATATTCGAAGAAAAAAACCCTAAAAATGACCTCAATTTGTTGTAAATGTTTTAAATAGTAGTATCTGTATCTGTATAGCAATTTTGAAAACTAACTACTGTTCTGCACAGCATTTGTTTAGCCATTATTTAATGTTTTAAAACATTATCATTATATGAAGGAAAATTGTAACAACAAATTTTGTTTTTTGCTATAGAAAATAAATTATATTTTTGTTGTTGTTATTACTTCTATTATTATTATTGTTGTTGTCTTTATGAATTGCCAACTTCCAAAAAAAGGAGAAAGAACCAACTATAACCTAAATTTAAAATTAAGTATCTGAGTTAAAGAGGCGTTAAAGGGCGTAAATTTTTTTATTGCTTTAATAGAATCGAAGGAAAAAAGAAAACTTAAAGTATTTTTAAAGTTGAATTTATTTTGCCTCTTTTTGATTTTTATTGACATAAATTTTGAGGGGAACAAAACCAACGAAATTTATATTTTAAATCTATACGATTTTGTGATAAACTGGCAAAAAACTATTAGGTTTTATTGACAAAATATTAAATATTTGTAATAAAAATTATAAGTAAAACTATTCTTGTTCGATCAAGTTCAGTTCTAGTTCAGTTCAAGTTCAGTTCTAGTTCAGTTCTAGTTCAGTTCTAGTTCAGTTCTAGTTCAGTTCTAGTTCAGTTCTAGTTTAGTTCTAGTTCAGTTCTAGTTCAGTTCTAGTTCAGTT
>NW_025812518.1:0-1067 GCF_022045245.1 Lucilia cuprina
ATTTTGTTTTATTTTTTTATCCATGAAGTTGACAACACTAAATATTTCTTATATGAATCTTTCAAATTCCTTTTATCCACAACATTCTTCCCACTAAATGTTACTTTTCTCAACACTTTAACATAAAAATTCCTGTAACATACTGACATAATAATATTGTAACTTTTTACAGAAAATTAATTAAAAAAAAGACATTACAGATTAAAGTTGTAAAATATAAAATAAAAGCTAAAACTATAAACAGCAAATGTTTTATAATAAAGAAAAGAAAAAAATTATTTAAATATAAAAATAAAGTTGTAGGTATTTATTAGAGACCAAATGAAACCAGAAATATTTCAGACAACAAAGATGACAGTACTCAACATTACTGGTAACAATACTGTGCAATTACACTTGAATTATGACAAACATTCCCAACACTAGCTATTACAAATCATCCACATTTTGTTATGCACGTATTTTTATTATAGATTTTAATTTTATTGTCAACATACACACATAGATACAAACTATGCATCCATAAGATATAAGCTAAAATGTGAAAACAATTTCATATGTTATATTATGATTTTAAACATGAAATTATGTGATAATAACTCAACTTCGAAAATATCTCTAGCTGTAGTCATTGATATATGAGTTAAGTTTTTATGAGAGTATTTAATATATATGTGTCATTTTAATACAATAAAATATGTTAATATATAATTAGTTAAAGCACATAAAAAGCGAAATTAACATACAGCTATTTAATAAATCATAAACAGTAGTCCCATTAAATTATATAAAATATTCTTATGCTATGTTCACACGACTCATTACTTTTTGAAGAACAATCTTCTGATATTAATTCACAAAAGAATAAAGGAATTACTTCTTCCAAAATAAGATTTGTTATTAAAAAGTAAAAACTTATTGTTTACAAATATTAGTATTAGTTCCAGTTCTGTTCTAGCTCAGTTCTAGTTCAGTTCTAGTTCAGTTCTAGTTCAGTTCTAGTTCAGTTCAAGTTCAGTTCTAGTTCAGTTCTAGTTCAGTTCTAGTTCAGTTCTAGTTCAGTTCTA
>NW_025812519.1:0-1502 GCF_022045245.1 Lucilia cuprina
TTCTAGTTAAGTTCTAGTTCAGTTCTAGTTCAGTTCTAGTTCAGTTCTAGTTCAGTTCTAGTTCAGTTCTAGTTTAGTTCTAGTTCAGTTCTAGTTCAGTTCTAGTTCGGTTTTAGTTCGGTTCTAGTTCAGTTATTGTTCAATTCCAGTTCAGTTCTATGTGTCATATTGAGCATAAGTTAAAAGAAGCGGTTGCGTTAATTTCAAAGAATTATTTTGAAAATTGAAAGCTAAGATTTACATGGACAGGCAGACGGTCGGATGGAACGCCGGACATCGCTTAATAGATTGGGAAAATAATTCTGAACCGACTAGTTTACTTTAGGGTGGGTTACAAAATTTTCCTTTCATACAGAGTAAGTTGGTCTAAAATACATGTGTATATACATACATTGAAGTAATTATATTTGAAGTTTGACTATTTATTCTAAATTTTACAGTTTTTAATTCTTTGTAATTTTAATTGAAACAATATTTAAAGAAGGCTCATCTAACAGACAGAAAAAAATTGTGTGTTAGAACATTTTTGCACAAAATGAAAGTTAAATATGCATGTGAATAAATAAATGATGACATTTTAACATTTTATTGTATTTGTATATAAAAGTTTCAATTACCATAAAAAAAAGTCATTTCAGTTATTGCTTTTTTGCTTTTAATATATATAAAATAAAAATGTGAATATAATGTAATCATAAAAATAATAATGTACATTTCTTTTTTATATTTAAATTAAACTGAGTGTTAAGGAAAAGATTTACTGTTATAAATCGTATAAAGCAACTGTATTCATTTAATATATTAAGCAAACATTTCTTTATTTTTATTTACTGAACAAAAATAAATTATTGAATTGGGAAATCTTTTAAAATTCAATTAAAGTCGTTTTAATAAGCATAATGAAAATGTATAATAATGTTTTTTATAATATGTCATATTAATCTTAGTCTTGAATATATGCCATTTATTTAGGTTTATTTTTTTAAACCTAATATTTATATTTAAATATTTTCTGCAATCACCAGAGCGTATAAGTAATAAACATGAAATTTAAGTATGTGATTGATTTTATTTATTTCCCTTTGTGAGTTAATACGAGGAGCTTTGTTCCACTTTTCTTTTTTAATTTCAATAAAACATTTTGTATTTAATAATCCCAAATTGAATGTTAAAACATGGTAGGAAATGCAAATATTGCTTTTGTAATAAATACTTTAGATACTTTGAAAAATATATCAATATTGGCTATAAGTTTATATAAAAATACATTATTCGATTTGTCATTCTATTATTGATTCATTCAGAATATTAGCAACTGAACTTAGATTTAAAAAAAAAAACAAACCAAACATATAGAGCGGAAAGATTCTACTGTTCAGTTCGAGTTTAGTTCAAGTTCAGTTTTAGTTTAGTTCTAGTTCAGTTCTAGTTCAGTTCTAGTTCAGTTCTAGTTCAGTTCTAGTTCAGTTCTAGTTCAGTTCTAGTTCAGTTCTAGTTCAGTT
>NW_025812520.1:0-1358 GCF_022045245.1 Lucilia cuprina
GAACTGAACTAGAACTGAACTAGAACTGAACTAGAACTGAACTAGAACTGAACTAGAACTGAACTAGAACTGAACTAGTACTGAACTAGAACTGAACTAGAACTAGAATATTGTTCCCCTGGATTATACGTTTATTCGACTTTGTTATTTAAAATGTTACTTTTAAAACTTTGAAACATTATTTTTACACATAAGTTATAGCCACAAGTGTATAAATAACCATGAACGTTTTCAGACATCATTATTGCATAAAGTTGTCAAACTCATACCTTCAAACTAAAAACAACAAAAAAAACTTTAAGGGATTGGTTACTATTTATTTATTTTACGTACTCTCACATATCAACACATTCTCATACAAGTCCTGCAGCACTTTGACATAAAATGCATTTCATAAGAAGTAGTAAAATGTATCCCCATTTTTAATTGACGTAATTAATAATAACTGCTGTGAGCATGCGATTTATTATATAATATTATAATAATATTATTTATAAGATTTTCATGTGATTAATAACGACCTTGTAATAATCTCATAATAGTCATGCAGATGACTTTTGTTATATTCAGAGCTGCCGGGTAAGTACAAGTACTTGCTCATGCATATATCATGTCTGCAATAAAAACATGCATACCGACATTAAGTAGATGCAATAATAACACACTTTGTTATTTTTATTACAAACGTGTATTTTACATGCATCCACTATACTCTAAAGGATATGAGTTATTATTGTAGAGAAAAATAAAAAAGAATACAAATTTAATAAAAAATTTGAAATGAGTTATTTGGTTAATGGTTCATCGGCTATATACATATCCATATGTAAGAAGAAATTCTTATAACAACCAACTTTGACTCAGTATCATTTCTTGAGTGGATTTAGCAATGTCCATCTGATTTTTGTCTAACTAAGAAACATAATGAACGAAAGGTCTCACAAGAAAGCTAACTAAAGAAAAATGTACAGGTTTATATAGACGCACTTGCCCAATTACATCACTTTGTCATTAAAAGTAATTGCATATTAATTTAAGTTGAAAAGAATTAGATAAGGTACGAAAAACACCTTATTGGAACTGTTGTGTAAATTACAAACGGCATGACAAACTTATATATATCCTTCACATGAAGGTGTAGTGTATAGAAATTTAGACGGCGTTATCAAATCACGGTCCGCGTTGATTTGTCATTTAGACTCTACAGGTAAAGATTTATATACCCCTTTAATTTTAAAATTATCGGTTCAGCGGTTTAGGTGTAGATAGATAGATAGATAGATAGATAGATAGATAGATAGATAGATAGATAGATAGATAGATAGATAGATAGATAGATAGATAGATAGATAGATAGA
>NW_025812521.1:0-2131 GCF_022045245.1 Lucilia cuprina
TTCTATTCTAGTTCTGTTCTAGTTCTATTCTAGTTCTGTTCTAGTTATGTTCTAGTTCTGTTCTAGTTCTGTTCTAGTTCTGTTCTAGTTCTGTTTTAGTTCTGTTCTGCGGAAGTGAAATATATAAAAAACATATTAAAAAACAATAACTCTGTACTAACAAAATAGCTTAAATATATACATACATATATTATATGTATTACCAACTTTATAAAAATTTTATTTTATTGACATAAAATAAAGACCCACAATTTGTTAAATGTCAACAGCAAACAACACTAAAACTAAAGCAACAACAGCAACAGCAAGTATAATGAAAAATATAATAAAACAATAGCAGCACAGCAGCAACAACAATATAAACAACAACAAGCATAGCAGCAGCAAACAATTTGTAACAAATAACACCATAAACAACAGTTGAAACTAACACCATTTGTTACGTTCATACAACCACGACCGACACAAATGCACACACGCACACACATATATGGTAGCAAACAATGGCTGTTGTATATATGTAGAAAGAAGGAGGGAGCGAAATAATAAAGCTAAAGTTTAACAAAATAACACAAGAAGGATATGCTCCATACAAACACATACATATATACTTTTACTTATACATGCACATAGAAGAGCGGATATCTTTGACACTTTTCAACAATCAATTCAACTTGAACAAAACGTAAATTTTTCTGTTTTCTGCCCCAAGAGGAAGAGGAAACGGAAGAAAAATACGTTTCGCCTGTTTTAGTGTTGTTTTTTCGTGCTGTTATTTTTGTAAATTTTATTATTTTTTTATATTTTAGTATTTATTTGTGCCACACAATTGTATTGTTGGGCTATAAATCTGTTTTGTTTGTGTGTTAAATAAACTAAGAATGTGTTGAAAAGTTGGAGCTGTTTTTTCTTATTATTATATACATTTTTTTGCAGAAACAAATAATAGTGTAATAAATAAATTTTGTTGGAATATAGATAAATAAACTTGGCTAAAATATAAATATAAGAAAACATTCTTAATGTGAAAGCAACTTAATTTTAAGAAGAAATGTTTTCAATGATTTAATTTTGCCATAAAAACTAGAAACTAAATCCAAGCAGAATACTTGACAGTAGGGTATCTTATAATATCAACTTTACTTGTCTTGAATTCTATAATAATTTGACATAAATACCGCTTGTCATAACTTAAAATTTGGTCAACATTTTTTTTTGGAAATGTCAGCCTAAGTGTCACCTTTATAAAACGCATGAAAAAAACTTACTTACATGACATTTTCTTACAACATTAAAAGTGAACAACATTCGCTTTCCAGCGACAACATAACTCCCATATAAGGCGGTAAACTTTAGACAAAATTCAAACATTCTCACATAATTTAGTTTAACTATGTGTGAATGCGTTACAAATTACAAATAATGTTTTATTTAACTGCAATTAAATTGAAAAAAAAAACAAGAAACATAAAAACAGGAAATATAAATTTATTATTAAAATTGCTGAGATTTATGGCAATTTTTGTCTTAGAAGTTGTAAATCATTGGCTTCAATTAAATATGTGGAAATATTTTTTTTTTAATAATTTGAGATAAAAATTTAATTTTATAGTTTCTTAAAGTCAAATTGTTAGAAATTATCTTAACAATCATAATGCCAAATCGTTATATTCTTTGTTCTATAACGTTATTATGTTTAACATTACTTATTAATCTCACTACATATAGAAATAAAACATAAATTGATTAAAATGTTTTTGCTCAGTGTAATGTAGTATAAAAGTTGTATTACTTATTTGTTTGTTATTCTAACATGTTTAGGTGTAAAATTTCAAATTTTAATTGAATAAACTTAAATAAATTGGTCAACATGTTAACACAAGGGGGAAATGATAAATCAATGTATAACACATTTTTATAAAATAACTCTTAGGACTCGTTTAACAACAAAATAAATACATGAGAACTAGAACATAACTAGGATAGAAGTAGAACAGAACTAGAACAAAACTAGAACAGAACTGGAACAGAACGAGAACAGAACTAGAACAGAACTAGAACAGAACTAGAACAGAACTAGAACAGAACTAGAACAGAACAGAACTAGAACAGAACTAGAACAGAACAGAAC
>NW_025812522.1:0-1418 GCF_022045245.1 Lucilia cuprina
AGTCTATAGTCTAGTCTATAGTCTAGTCTATAGTCTAGTCTATAGTCTAGTCTATAGTCTAGTCTATAGTCTAGTCTATAGTCTAGTCTGTAGTCTAGTCTATAGTTTGGTCTCTTGTCTCGCCTATAGTCCAGATTATAATCTACTTTTTAGTCTTGGAAGTTCTTCTTTAGTCAGACTTCAGTCAATTCTATACTACTTTAGATGCACTTCATTTCAGGGACTTGAAATTTTCTTTTAGGTGTTTCAAACAAATTTACTCATAATGATAATGAAATTAATAAAATGAGTAACATTATTTGTGCACTAAATAAAACAATTAAATTTCTTTGAACAAAAGCAAGATTTTCGCAAAAAATTATTCAAATGTCAATATGTGTTTTCATCAAAACAGTTTGACAGTTTAAACACGTATCCCAGAACGTATAACAACACTTGACAGCACCGGATGTTGTTAAGACAATATCGTAGAGAATTTATGTAATATTACAAAATAAAACTCTTATTTGAAAATTAAACTTATTCAGAAGATAACTGATTTAACACTAGAATCGAGTCCGATTCAGGGTTCGATAGAGCAGAATACTGGTTGCTAAATAAAATTAAGAAAACCCCTTGAAATATAACTATTCTGACCCATTTTCTCTAGTAACGCGACTAGTCCATAATATGAATTTCTTAATTACACATTTAACACCTTTATTTCGGATTATAAATAAATTATTTCAAGTTTGAACTTCTACATTTCCTAAACAAATAATTATGCAAATAAAAAACTAATAAATAGTTTCCTAATGGTTTTTTAACCAAAAAAAAAAAAAAAATACTTTTGTTTAAATTTATCAGGTGTTGAATTGCATTTCATAAAAAAGAAACAATTACTATTTTTTATAGTAATTTTTTTTATTAACTCTAAGTACTTTATTATGGCTAAAAAGAAAAATATTCATAAATTACTCATATTGAATTTTATTCTTAAATAAAACAGTTTTTATGCTTTGTTATTGTTGTTGTTGTTTTGAATAAAAGTAAATCTAAATAAACAAATCTGTAATGGGTCTTGAATATTAAATAGTTTTTTTTTGTTATTGCTTTTTTATTAATAAAATAAAATATATTTCTATGACATTTGATGTCTAAGTAAGCGAACAGTCAGTCCATGCAGTCAGTGGTCGCCAAATGTTTAAGTAGACGGCTGTAGTTTGGCGTCAGTTATGAATATGAACATAGCTGGGAATGTTTACAACATTTTCACTATAACTAAACTAGACTATAGACTAGACTAACATCTAGACTATAGGCTAGACTAAAGACTAGGCTATAGACTAGACTATAGAATAGACTATAGACTAGACTATAGACTAGACTATAGACTAGACTATAGACTAGACTATAGACTAGACTATAGACTAGACTAT
>NW_025812523.1:0-1059 GCF_022045245.1 Lucilia cuprina
TTACTTTTTTGTTTTTTTTCTGTAATCTTTAACTCTATTTAACTACAAATAAATAAATGAATTTCAATTTTTTTATTTTTAATTGCCTTGGCGTTTAATGGGTTAATAGATCGGTAGAATTATTGTTCTATGTATCAAATGCAGTAATCTGAGGTTCCGATATGGCTGCAATTAACTTTGGCAGTTTTCGTGCTAGGACTGTTGTTTATGCACCATTTTAAATCATTAAAATTGCCATTTGTTTTGGTGTATAATTTATTGCATAATGTATTTTAAGAAAATGGCCAATTGGATAGATCGGTAGTATTACATTCCCGGGTTTAAAAAGGCGGTAATTTGAGGTTCCGGTATGGCTGTGATTAACTTTGACAGTTTTCATGCTATGACAGTCATTTATGCATCATTTTAGAGCATTATGATTGCACTTTAATTTGGTATATCATTTGTGGCATAATGTGTTCGTATAAAAAATGGTCACTTTGAAGGATCGGTAGAATTGTTGTTCTATGTTTAAAAACGCTGTGATTTGAGGTTCCGATATGGTTGCAAATAAGTTTGACAGTTTTTATGCCAGAACAATCGTTTATGCATCATTTTAAAGCATTTGTTTTGGTATATAATTTATTGCATAATGTATTTTTAGAAAATGGCCAATTGGATAGATCGGTAGAATTATTTTCCCAGGTTTAAAAAGGCGGTAATTTGAGTTTCCAATATGGTTGTGAATAACTTTGACAGTTTTCATGCTATGACAGTCATTATTGCATCATTTTAAAGCATTATGATTGCACTTTAATTTGGTGTATCATTTGTGGCATAATGTGCGCGTCTAAAAAATGGTCAATTTGAAGGATCGGTAGAATTGTTGTTCTATGTTTAAAAACGCTGTGATTTGAAGTTCCGATATGGTTGCAAATAACTTTGACAGTTTTCATGCCAGAACAATAGTTTATGCATCATTTTAAAGCATCACAGTTGCACTTTGTTTTGGTGCATAATTTGTGGCATAATGAATTTAAAAAAAAAATTGGATAGATCGGTATATTTATTGGTACAGGT
>NW_025812524.1:0-1871 GCF_022045245.1 Lucilia cuprina
AGTTCAGTTCTAGTTCAGTTCTAGTTCAGTTCTAGTTCAGTTCTAGTTCAGTTCTAGTTCAGTTCTAGTTCAGTTTTAGTTCAGTTCTAGTTTAGTTCTTGTTCAGTTGTAGTTCAGTTCTAGTTCAGTTCTAGTTAAGTTCTAGTTCAGTTCTAGTTCTAGTTCAGTTCTAGTTCAGTTCTGTTAAAGTTTTGTTATAAATACGTTGTATTTTATATAGTTTTAAATTTTAAATTAAAGTTATTGAAAAACACACATCCTCATTTTACAACAATCCAAGACAAAATCGTGACTCTACTTTCTAGCTTTTTCAAATTTCCTTAAGCTATAAATGAAATTGAAAAAAACAGTCTTTTAGTTATCAAAACAGGAAAGCATTTATACAGCTTTTGAACACGTTAGTTCTTTTAAAAAAAGATAGAACTAAATATACGAATGTTTGCAATGTTGTTGCACGTTTCCTTTGAAAATACAAACGTTTTCGAAGTTTAATAGATATTTTGAGAGTTTTTCGTTTAGTAATGCATAGTAGTAGTATTTCTTTATCTTGTATATAAATATGTTTGGATTTATTTTACTTTAAAGATTCACTGACACATTAGTCAGGCAGCTTGTGATTTAAGATTGGATTTTTTTTTCGCATTTACAGTGTTAAATCTCTAAAGAGAATAACGATTTATTTGTGAAAATGTTTATATAGAAAAGTATTGCAGTATATTGCCATTCGCATAGTTAGTATATTTGTTTTCATAAAGTAAAATAGTATTTTCTTAAAATTATCTTTTTTCCAACTTTCAAGATTTGTATGTTATGTTTTGACATACTTTTACTTTTTTCCCCCAAGAGTGCAATTTCTACCACTTTCCGTTTTGTAAAAGAATTTTTTTAAACAATTTGCGAAAAAGAAAACATAGATGTGCGTGCATTAACCAGAAATCCTTGAGAAATGAACATCCTACGGTAAGAAAACTAAATTTGGACAAAAAAAAAAGAACTAAACCAAGTCCAAACACATTAGTTTATAAGCTACAAATACTACACATGTTAGTCTGTTGGTACGTGTTCAAAAATAACCACTAAATCGTAAAACTATCTAAAATAGTATTTTGTTGTTACTAATGTGTTTTTAAATACAAATTTTTTAATGCGTAAATATCCTAATGACCTTTTGTTAAAGCTACACAGATATTAGTTTAATTTTGTGTTTTAGGTCATTTGTTATTGTGTTTAAAAAAGTTGTTATAATTTATCCATGTTATTAATTTAAGATAATCTAAAATTGATAATCAAGGTGTTGAAGTAAGTAACTTATTAGAAAATATGTAAGGAAAGTGTAGTTGGACATGGTCGACCACACACCATTTGTCAGCTCCTCATGAAATTTGGAGAAGGATTAAGATGGATTTAAACGCGATACTAATACATAGTTATAAATCAATTATGGATAATTAAGGCAGTTTTTACAGGAGAGTAAAATAGTTAGTTATTTAGTTAGTTAGTTAGTTAGTTAGTTAGTTAGTTAGTTAGTTAGTTAGTTAGTTAGTTAGTTAGTTAGTTAGTTAGTTAGTTAGTTAGTTAGTTAGTTAGTTAGTTGGTTAGTTCGTTAGTTAGTTAGTTAGTTAGTTAGTTAGTTAGTTAGTTAGTTAGTTAGTTAGTTAGTTATTTAGTTAGTTAGTTAGTTAGTTAGTTAGTTAGTTAGTTTGTTAGTTTGTTAGTTTGTTAGTTTGTTAGTTTGTTAGTTTTTTAGTTTTTTAGTTTGTTATTTTGTTAGTTTGTTAGTTTGTTAGTTTGTTAGTTTGTTAGTTTGTTAGTTTGTTAGTTAGTTAGTTAGTTAGTTAGTTAGTTAGTTAGTTAGTTAGTTAGTTAGTTAG
>NW_025812525.1:0-1692 GCF_022045245.1 Lucilia cuprina
ACTGAACTAGAACTAGAACTGAACTAGAACTGAACTAGAACTGAACTAGAACTGAACTAGAACCGAACTAGAACTGAACTAGAACTGAACTAGAACTGAACTAGAACTAAACTAGAATTGAACTAGAACTGAAATAGAACTGAACTAGAACTGAACTATAACTGAACTATACCTGTACTAGAACAATACTAAGTAGGTCTTTAGATTTTGTATAAAACTGTAGGGTGTTTAGTACATTTCTTTAAACCAATTATTTCCAAATATTTTTTTAAAACTATTTTAGTTTACGCTTCGCTTTAGTTTAGTTAAATTTATTTAGCAGATAATTTTATTTTAAATTTTAAAATTGCTGCTTGGTTTTAGTTTCGAGTTCATTTTATAAAATGTTTGTTGCTCTGCATAGCTGTGGCAATTTGGCGTTTAATATTAGTTTCTACCTCGCATTTTTTTCTACTGGTTAATGCAATTTGTAAGTTTTCGTTATAAAGGGGTAGAAGAATAAAAAAATAAAATACTATATGTGAGGGTGAATTTATTTTCTGTTATCTATTTAATTTAATTTTATTTTAGTTTTAATATTTAATATCAATTGGTAGTTTTCACTTTTACATAAATGAAAAAGAGAGACAGAGCAGTGGAAAAAGGGTCAAGTTCGTGTTAAACTCTTAGTGGTTCGAAAAAAGATTACAAGAATTAAGAGTACAATACAAGTTCCAAATTCTTTTTGAATGTAAAAATATATATGTAGTTCTATTTAAGCCACTGCTTAGTTTCATAGAGTCCAAGACAATAACTAGTAATTTTTTAGTAGAAAAATGTATAAACGTCACTATTTCTATCTACTTAATTGTTTTAAAGGTACTTTAGTTAATTACATTTTGTATAACTATTCTACCTTCAATAACTCTGCCAACCTTAAATGACAATCTTTTACATATAATTTCTATTAAAAACTATCTCTAACTGTTCCTGTCTCCGCAGCAAGACTAAAAAAAGACAATTTCCCATCATCATATGAGCTTGTCATTAGCTCTTATGTTTATTATAACTGACATAATTTTAATTGTTATAAAATTATAAAAAAACATTAAGTTGGGAGATAAACATTTACATTGCAACTTTCAACAAAACTAATCCCATTAATCCCGCAATATGAAAACAAACATTATTTTAAAATTAAAACTGCATACA
Source organism: Lucilia cuprina (assembly GCF_022045245.1). Classification (NCBI taxonomy): domain Eukaryota; kingdom Metazoa; phylum Arthropoda; class Insecta; order Diptera; family Calliphoridae; genus Lucilia; species Lucilia cuprina. The sequence continues at coordinate 1,192 of NW_025812525.1, forward strand.
GATTAAAATAGAACAACTTTTAATTAAATTTTAAAATTGTGTTTTTCATCTTTTTGTGTTCAACCGAGTAAAACAGGAAAAATTATATTATGAAAAAATAAAACTGCCGACAACTAAGTACAATATAAAATAAAACAAACATTTTAATACAAGTATCATGAGATTTTGAATGATAACTATCAATTACGATTAACAACAGCTTAAATAAATTAAAAATTTAATAGTCTATAACTAAATGTACAAAAATAATGTTAAATAATAGTTAACACTTTTCGTTTGATGTTTAACACATATGAATGTGTTTTCTATAGCCAACTGGGCTTAATCGGACTGATTAATAATGTTTTAAATCAACAATTTATTTTAAAATAATCTACCCTATAGTCGAGACTTAAGTTCTAGAACTGAACTAGAACTGAACTAGAACTGAACTAGAACTGAACTAGAACTGAACTAGAACTGAACTAGAACTGAACTAGAACTGAACTAGAACTGAACTAG
>NW_025812526.1:0-1539 GCF_022045245.1 Lucilia cuprina
CTAGACTATAGACTAGACTATAGACTAGACTATAGACTAGACTATAGACTAGACTAAAGACTAGACTATAGACTAGAATATAGACTAGACTATAGACTAGACTATAGATTAGACTCTAATAAACATTTTTATGATAAACCTGACCAAAAGGAAGCTTTGAGTAAATACATAACTGGTGCCAAATGTCGTTTTATATAGAAAAGTTATCGGTAAAAACGGAATTTTTAAACTTTCTTCCATCTTTAAGAAGATGTATACATAATTATTAATATTTTACACACATGATAATCCCAATTGGAAACGACTCAATAAAATCCAAGTTTGCTAATGATTTAATTTTTACCATTAGGATTTAATTATTAATTTGTAAGAATCAACTCACAAGATGTCAATCTTTGACCACACACTAAGGCTCACTGAAACTTAAGACCGCGATAAAAAGAGCTATTATTAAAATGTATGCCCGTAATGTTGTAAGAATCAAATTGCTATATTTTAAACTGTACCCCTGAGTTTATCGATTTTAGTTACACACATTGACTTCTTAACTAACACCACAACTACTCGGTTCCACTACTTACATGCATCTCGAATGACGAGCTTCCAAAATTAATTCCTTTCTTCTGGGTTCTCGATTTATTTGCATGGATTCTTGTAGAGCATTTGTATCCATTATTTAGCTAAATAAAATTTATTTCAACAAATTGTAAATAAAGTTTAATTTAAAATTCTTTAATTTATAATTAAAAATAATATAAGGTTTATTAATTTTATGTAAAATTTTATTAACAATTTTTAACTAAACGAAAAAAGGAGCATGTTGCTCTCTGAAATAGTCGAAAAGAATTGCGTGAGCTTACAAAAATATCCAACAGAATCTTTTGGTTTTTGTAAATTTTAACCACAAATTATATCGTTTGTTCAATTTCTGAGATTCTTGCATATGGATTTATGTTTTGAAAAAAGAGCATTTGTGTGAGTGTAAGCATTTTGAAATACAGTGAGGGGTAAAAGTTTGTCAACACTTTTAAACATAATTTCTAGACTAGACAGTAAACTAGACTATAGAATAGACTATAGACTAGAATATATACTAGACTTTAGACTTCAATATAGACTAGACTATAGACTTCCTTATAGACTAGACTACAGACTAGAATACAGACTACACTTAAGACTATTCTAAGGACTAGACTTTAGACTAGAGTGGGCCATAGAATAGACTACAGACTAGACTATAGACTAGACAATAGACTAGAGCAAAGACCATAGACTAGACAATAGACTAGACTATAAACAAAACTATAGACAAGACTACAGACTAGAATATAGACTACACTAAAGACTATACTATTAACTAGACTATATACTAGAGTATAGACTTGACAATAGACTAAGCTTTGGGCTAGAGGCAACTATAGACAAGACCAAAGACTAGACTATTAACTAGACTATAGACTAGACTATAGACTAGACTATAGACTAGACTATAGACTAGACTATAGACTAGACTATAGACTAGACTATAGACTAGACTAT
>NW_025812527.1:0-2057 GCF_022045245.1 Lucilia cuprina
TAGACTAGACTATAGACTAGACTATAGACTAGACTATAGACTAGACTATAGACTAGACTATAGACTAGACTATAGACTAGACTACAGACTAGATTATAGACTAGACTAATGAATATACTATAGACTAGACTATAGACTAGAATATAGATTAGACTATAGACAAGACTTTAGATTAGACTATAGACTAGGCTATAAACTAGATTAGTCTATACTACAGAATTTCAAATTATTTAACTTATTTCAATAAATCTACTATACGACTTCTATTTCATATATCTCGTCTTAGAATTTTAAAGCAAAACTAGGATTTTTAAATAATTTAACATTCAATTTAATATGTCCTAAATTTTCTATACAATCCCTACAACAACATCAAAAATAAATGTATAAAATTCGTGTTAATTTGACATTTTAAAATTAAGTATGTTGTAGCTTACGCCTTCGGCTAATATATGTGTAACCCTACCAACAAACATTCATTAAGTCAAATATTTACACTTACATTCTTAATTTTTTAAATATTTAATACTTAATAACATTTAAAAAAATTTCTTCAAATATAACGTAAAATGTTCAATCCCCCTAAGTTTTATTAAGATATTAATGCTATATGGAAGAATTTTGTATATAAAATGTACTTAATAAACTGCTATTATCCTTGTGAATATGTGAATTATTATATCATTAGGTTTCATTCTTTAAATTATTAACAATTAATCACAAACCTTGTGGTGTTTGCTGGGTTGATATGTTTATAGAGATAAAATTGTAGAGACTGACTTTATATTTGTTGTCACAAGCAATAACAATCTAATACTAAAATCATACTTTCTGAAAAAAATTTAAAACCAAGAAGATTTAACCTAGGATGTAATCGAAATATATTCAGATATTAATGATTTTCTAATAAAATCATTTAGGAAAACCTTTTTTAAGAATTGAGGTTATAAACTTCCAAGTCGACTTAGTCGCTAATTGTTTGTAATCACAGATATACACATGCATATATTTAGGAGTCTTAAACCACTATACAAATTTTTTTCTCTTAACAAAAATAATTTAGTGCATTTTTTGCTTTTGTTTTGAGTTTTTTCTTCTCATTCATTTATTCATTTTTGTTCTAAATCCATTTTATGTGTGGTAGACCCTAAAGGCACGCGATAGAGAGGTGCTACAAAACTATAGAATTTTATTACATACTTGTGAAACAGAGAAAGAATAAACTTAAAATATAATAAAAGTGGATTGAAATGCCAAAAAGAGCAAAATATAAAAACCACAAACAAGATAAAAAATATAGCGGGAGTTAGAAACGAACATAAAGTACTCTACAAAAACTATTACTTACAAAAGTTTTCAATTTGAACGGATTTAAAACTTCAAAATTCATCTACTTTTTTCAATAGCCAAAGTTGAATTTAGTGAAAAGATGTGCGTTATCGATGAGTCATCTACATTTCTTGTAATTTTTTGCTTTAGCTAATGCAATCGTCTTTTTAAAATTTATAAGAAGGAAATTGCTCAGCAGGAATCTTTAAGTTTGCTATTAGGTGGCAAGTACATTTCCTGTTGTCAAAAAAATCCTAATTTGTTAATGCAACCATACTTGGTTTATAGAATAACACATTTTCCATTAACAACTTTATTAAACATTTATGAATATGGGAGCAGGAGAGATTATCCCTGCAGTTCCGTAGGACAGTCCCGTACTACCTATTCAACCTACCTATCCTTGTCACCGACAGTCCAGGTGTCTAGCTATTTGGACATTAGATTGTCCTACAAGAATCTCAATCGTCACCCCATAGAATACGTAGAGACAGCAAAAGGCTGAAGTTTGCCCATTTCCTTCACCCTCGTTTCCAAAGAGTACATCAGTGATGAAGCATAAAATAGACAATAAACTAGACTGCACTTTAGACTAGACCATATACTATAGACTAGACTAAACTAGACTATAGACTTGACTATAGACTTGACTATAGACTAGACTATAGACTAGACTATAGACTAGACTATAGACTAGACTATAGACTAGACTATAGACTAGACTATAG
>NW_025812528.1:0-2866 GCF_022045245.1 Lucilia cuprina
TAGACTAGACTATAGACTAGACTATAGACTAGACTATAGACTAGACTATAGACTAGACTATAGACTAGACTATAGACTAGACTATAGTCTAGACTATAGACTAGACAAAGCATTACTGCAGACATTTAACTCTTTTACAGTTCACAACTCACCCCTCTCTTTTGTAACATGTCTTTTACAATTCCCGTTTAGTTTCCTTCATTTCTTAGAAAACACTCACTCATACAACTTTCATAGAGAATAGCATTAGTTTTTGTATGTTCCAATTTTGCATTCGAAATGCATCGAAATGAAACTCAACAATTCAACACATTATGAAACATGATGTTTAGCAACTCGCTGGGGCACGTAGGTAAAGGTGTCTCGCCGAATTTTCACGAAGTAAAAGATAAATTTTAATGGAGAAAACTGAAAAATTAGGTTTTACCTATAAACGAAAGTTGTAAGCAATTTAGATAATTTTTATTTGAACATGAGCTAATTATGTAACCTTAAAAATACCTATATACCCAAATAGGATTTTAAACTAAATATTCTAATATGGATAAAGAATTCCTTTTTCTCTCTGCTATTAGACAGTCCCAATATTCGGCTAGTATTGTTTTTATACTCAAAGTCATGACCACACTTACTTCTTACCAGATATTGTTGGTTTTCCAGTAAATTGTCGCAGTAGTAGTTGTAAGTAACCCTAGGTTTTTTGCGCTAAAGTAACAATTTCTAATCAATGCTGTTAAATTGAAAAAAAAAAAACTATAAATTGTTAATCATACGCCACGTTGTGCGTCAATGATTGTTTTAAAAAGGGAATCTAACAATTGTTTGTATACATTCCATTACAAAGGAGTTACTTATGTATATATTCGAACACTTTATGACTCAGCAGGTGGTGGTACTAAGAGTAAGGTGGTTTTAGTGGCTTTGTTAAGTTAGTAAAACTTGTAATGGTTTGAAATTTGGTGGCTTTAGAAAGTTTATAATAAAAAACTAAAACAGTTATTGGTAACAAGTGGATTTAAAGGGATATTAGAAGAGAGAATATAATGCTTAAAATCAAGGTAAAAACTTTTGTAGTAAATGTTAATATTTATTAAATTTACCAGTATTTATAGCAAATTACTATTAGTGCCAAGAAGGAACAGCAAGTACAACACACTACGGACTATAGACAAAACTATGGACTAGACTATATTCTAGATTCTATACTATATGATGAAATAAAGACTAGACTATAGACTAGACTTTAGGAAATTCTTAAGGGATTTGAAGGGTATATTTTAAGTAAATAGTGTGTATATAAGGAAAATATTATCTTTTATTATGTAGTTTTAGTTTTATTTTAATTGAATAAAAAAATTATCAATCTTAAAATTTGAAAAAAAACGTATAAAACTAGTGGCGATATCATTAGTAGCTAGTAAAGTACCAATTTCAAAACATTTCTCTATTGGTTACCAAAAGAATATATATGAAAAATGATTTTGTATTTCAGATATACTGCTGGAAAACTATAGATTATCATTATTAGTTATAAAAAATTGACTTAATTACTATAATTCTACTAAAAGCTTGTTAAATCTAAGCAAACCATCACAGCTAACGTATACCGAATCCGCCTGCTTCGTGGAATGCGACTAGACTATAGACTAGACTATAGACTAGACTATAGACTAGACTATAGACTAGACTATAGACTAGACTATAGACTAGACTATAGACTAGACTATAGACTAGACTATAGACTAGACTATAGACTAGACTATAGACTAGACTATAGACTAGACTATAGACTAGACTATAGACTAGACTATAGACTAGACTATAGACTAGACTATAGACTAGACTATAGACTAGACTATAGACTACACTATAGACTAGACTATAGACTAGACTGTAGACTAGACTATAAGCTAGACTATAGACTAGACTATAGACAAAACTATAGACAAGACTATAGACTAGACTAGACTGCAGTCTAGCCAATAGTCTAGACTATAGTTTATTTTCAGATGAGACTACAGTTTAGTCTATAATCTAGGCTATAGCTTAGTCTTTAGTATAGACTATAGTTTAGTCTATGGTGTAGATATTCCAATAGAAAACATAAGCAAAATGCAACTCCTCCAATAAAACACCGCAAAAAACTCAAACATCAACTAATATATTTTTCTTTTCCTTGATACTCTATTTAGTTGTTAATTTATCGCTTCATATAAATCTTTGTCAATATCTGAGCAACATTGTGATGGTGGTCGCTTTAACTAAGACACTTTTGCAATTACCCCCATTCACTAGTCTTCAAATCAAAAACCCTTAGACTATTATACTCTCTCTCCCCTTGTAAATCTATTAGACAGCATGACTGACATTTTATTGTTTAAATAAAGTTTAAGGATGCATAAGATTTATTTGTTTAAATATTCTTTTTATTTCTTTTCTAAGGATATTCAATGCAATTGGGGGTGGTATGTATAACATAGATATTGTATCCTGTTTTTTTTTCGCTGCAGCAGCACTAATTTTAAATGACAAATTAGTTCCAATTTAAATTGTAATAGTTGTAGTATGTAAGTTCTTAAATTTCGTTATTTATTTTGCGTTTTTATTTGTCACGACTTGGAAAATGTATCCAAGTTTTTTTATCTTCTTCCATTGGTGAAATGTCATTAAAGGATGTTTGAAAAAGTTGCAAATTTAAAAAGAAATCGATAGCGTAGACTAGAGTTTTTCTATAATCTGCACTTCATACTTCTAGTGCAGTCTATAGTCTAGTATATAGTCTAGTCTATAGTCTAGTCTATAGTCTAGTCTATAGTCTAGTCTATAGTCTAGTCTATAATCTAGTCTATAGTCTAGTCTATAGTCT
>NW_025812529.1:0-4381 GCF_022045245.1 Lucilia cuprina
CTAGAACTGAACTAGAACTGAACTAGAACTGAACTAGAACTGAACTAGAACTGAACTAGAACTGAACTAGAACTGAACCAGAACTGAATTAGAACTGAACTAGAACTGTACTAGAACTGAACTAGAACTGAACTAGAACTGAACTAGAACAGTACTAGAAATGACCTAGAACTGACCTAGAACTAAACTAGAACTGAACTAGAACTAAACTAGAACTGAACTATAACAAAACTAGAACTGAACTAGAATTGAACTAAAAATTGAATTGAGTTCAAAATGAAAACAAAACAACATTTTAAAACAAAATTCTAGCAACAATGTTGAATAATCATCATAGTGAAAAATTATTATTAAATTTCATGTGAGTAATACATATAAAAATGTCTACAACGTTATGATTCTTGTTGCTAGCAAATTTTTTGCTCCAACTCTAGACAATATTTTGAAAGTGTGAAAATCAACAAAACGAAAATAAAAACTTTAGACATGCGATTTTAATTTTGTATTAGATTGCATTATGTTTATTAATCAATCGATATAAAATTCGCAACAACAACAACTACAACGAAACACTCTCAATCTCTCAGATACAGCACACAGAACAGCAACAACAAAAAACCCTCGATTTAATCAGACTTTAGTTACTCGTTATTTTCTAGACCTTGAAATTGTATTCTAGCGTGTCAAGAGAGTCAGTTGCTGTTGTTGTTGTTGAACAACAATTGCAAAACTCGTGTACATGTGATTATTTTACATTATAAGTTATTTTTATATATATAAACAAATATAATTGTTTTTTATTAAACCATTGCAATAATTCAAAATTTTGCATATATAAACAAAATTTATAGTTAATATTAAAATTAAGTGCTTAAGATTAATAATAAAAACTAATAATAATAATAAATGAAAATTTCTTAAGACATGCTGACAGTTAAGCTATTTAACACATTATTTATCTTAAAGTTGATATAATTAAAATTAAAAAAAAAAACAACTAAAGTTATTTTAATATTAATTCTAATTATTTTTTTTCTGTGTCTTGTTTAAAGTCCAAAAACTCACATTTCTTTTGTTTACATTAAATTGATAAATAATTTGTTGTTTTTTTGCATTGTTGTTGTTAAAAAATTTTCCACCATATGACAAGTGTCTAACTACTTGTTATTATTTATTATCAACTCATTTAGAGAATGTTTTATGTGTGACAACTTAAATAAATGTTAATTTCATTTATATATATTTTTTTGTATACATTTTTCTCTTTATACAAAAAAAAAATCAACATGTAAAAATCATCTAATAATTGAATGTTAAATAAAGAAAAAATTGTGTGTTTGAAGTTTGTTTTTATCGAAAAATTTATTAATTTAAAAGTGTAAATTTTTGATATTTTATAAAACAACAACAAATTAAATTGAAATAATAGTTGCTAAGGGCGTAAATAGAAATTATATTATTTAGTGTTTAAGTAGGGTAAAGAGCTATGACAAACTAGAAAAATTTAAGACATGTTGCTGGCAACATAACAAAAATTTAACATAGAAACTAAATTTAGTAGAAAATGGAAGAAATTTTAAGTTTTAAAAGGAAAACTAGTATATTTTAGATAATTTCTAATATTTCTTGTTTAGCAACATGTTGCTAGCTGCTCTTTTACAAACACAAGTTGCTGGCAACATACATATATACAAAATTAATTTAATAGTAAATTATTTATTAGTTTGAAAAATTAAGTTTTTTCATAATTTAAAATATTTTTTGTTTAGCAGCATGTTGCTAGCTGCTCTTAAACAAACACAAGTTGCTGGCAACATATATAGAAACTATATAGAAGAATTTATAATATATCTTGTTAAGCAACATGTTGCAAGCTACTCTTCAGCACACACAAGTTTCTCTCAACATATAAAGAAACTTAATTTAATAGAAAATGAATTATTAATTTGAAAAATTGCAGTTTTTTTATAATTTATAATTTTTCTTATTTAGCAACATGTTGCTAGCTGTTCTTCAGCAAACACAAGTTGCTGGCAACATGAAAATACTATTATATAGAAACTTAATTTAATAGAAACTGGAAATAAATTAAAAGTTTGGAAAACGTACTGTTTTTTTATAATCAATTATATTTTTTGTTTAGCAACATGTTGCCCGCTAAGCGTAAACAAAGATATGTTGCTGGCAACATATAAAAACTATTATATAAAAACTTTGTTTTTACTAAAAAATGCAAATTAGTTATAAGTTTGAGAACATTTACTTTTTTTCATAATTTATAATATTTTTAGTTAAGCAACATATCACTGGCTGATTTTAAACAAAAACAAGTTGCTGGCAGCATATAAAAACTATTATATACAAATTTACATTAAAAAGAATTAAAAACAAAATTTTCAAAAATTTATGAACATTTTGCTATTAAAACGGGTACTTTTTTTAGCAACATGTTGCAAGCTGCTTTAAAACAAAGACAATATACAAAAACTATTACATAGAACTTTAATTTATCAAAAAATGCAATACAAAGATAAAGAAACTGTGTTTTTTTAATAAAAGATATTTCTTGTTGAGCAACATGTTGCTAGAAACATACAAAAACTATTACAGAAATTCTTATTTAATTAAAAATTAAAACAAATATGAAAAAATTTCAACATGTCATTTAAATTTTTTTAAAAAATCTAATATTTTTGTTGTTTACCAACATGTTGCTAGCAGCTGTAAGACTAAAAAAATCTGGCAACATACAAAAACTAGATGAAGAATTAGAACTATTACTAGAAAATATAAAGGAGTTATAAATTTCCAAAAAATACAGTTGTTTTTATAATTAATAACATTTTTTAGCAACATGTTGCTGGCAACATTTAAACAATTATACGTAAAACTTAATTCAATAGGAAATGAATATAAATTAAAAATTTAAACAATATATTAAAATTTTTCATAAAATCTAATAGTTTTTCTTTAGCAACATGTTGCCGACAAGATTTTTTTTTAATTTTTAACAATTATTTCCAGCAAGAAGAAGCATTTGTAAACAAAACTTAAAAATTGTTTAAGAATATACTAAACTATATACTAAAACCTAAATAATTAACAACAAAACTTAAATAATAAAATTAAATGAAATTTTAGTTATAGGCAGCAACATTACAAATCCAACATTTCTGACATTCACAGTTGCAGCAACAATTGTAGTTGCAAGTAAAAAATAAAAAAAAGAAATCAAACCAATTATACATTTTACTCTATACATTTAGAATAAGTGTGTTGCTTGTCAATCTGCAACTTCTCTAACAGCCATTTAGCTAAGAGTTTACTCAAGTAAGAAATGCAACACAAATGTATTTTGTTGCTTTACAAAAACAAATATTTAATTTGTATGTTTTATTTTTTATTTTTTTTTTGCTGTGAATTTGATGTCTACATAGCGTGACTAGACATTGTGTCTACATCAGTTAAAAAAATGGTCATGTTTGCAAAATGTTGTTACAATGTTGCAAATTTATGAATACAGATTTTATTTATTATTTGCTATTCGTTTTTTTTGTTCTGCTTTTATTTGTATATTTTAATATATATACTAAATATGTTTTAGTCTAAGTATGTATGTCTGTTTATCTTGTTTGTCTAGCTGGCTTTGGCTGGCTGGCAGCCTGTCTGTCTATCTGTCACTTTGTCTATTTAGTATTTCTATACTTATGTCTTTATGCTTTTGTTATTTAATTGTAAAAAAATAAAATTTATACATAAATATAAAATTTTTTCACATTTCATATTTATTGTTATCTTTTTAGGACACACAACGCTTAAATTTAAACAGAGCTGTGGGCATAAAAATAGCAATTATATACATACATGTATAACGGGCATCCGCTAAGTTTTCGATACAAAAAGAAAAAAAGTTAATAACGTTGAAAAAATTACTGTTGCAGTTAAGAAAGATTTGTAGAAGAAAAAAATTAAGCGTCTCATCAGCTAAACGATTGAGTGCATCAACATTACAAAGAAACATAGGTGCTCTGGCTTTAAATTTAACATTAGAGTCGGACAAAGAAACCATTTTATATAAAGAGCCGGAATATACCGTATCCGTAAGTAAATTTTTATTTCGAATTTAATGTTTGAGGGGACAGCAACATGCTGCTAGCAGTATATTTTCTTTTCCAGTTCAGTTCTAGTTTAGTTCAGTTCAAGTTCAGTTCTAGTTCAGTTCTAGTTCAGTTCTAGTTCAGTTCTAGTTCAGTTCTAGTTCAGTTCTAGTTAGGTTCTAGTTCAGTTCTAGTTCAGTTCAGTTCTAGTTCTAGTTCAGTTCAGTTCAGTTCAGTTCTAGTTCAGTTCTAGTTCAGTTCTAGTTCAGTTCTAGTTCAGTTCT
>NW_025812530.1:0-1474 GCF_022045245.1 Lucilia cuprina
GAACTGAACTAGAACTGAACTAGAACTGAACTAGAACTGAACTAGAACTGAACTAGAACTGAACTAGAACTGAACTAGAACTGAACTAGAACTGAATTTGAACTGAATTAGAACTGAACTAGAACTGAACTAGAACTGAACTAGAACTGAACTAGAACTGAACTAGAACTGAACTAGAACTGAACTTGAACTATAATTAAACTATAATTAAACTATCTAAAAAAAAAAAAAATACAAAAAAATAATGCTTTAAACTATAAACATATTTTTATAAATGAACTTCTAAAATATTTCTCAAAAAATTAAATCTAAATACAGTAACAGGAAAAAGAAACAGCTTAATCGCAAAACAAGAAACAAAATGGTTTTACATACACTTTCTGTTGCAAAATGCCGTTTTCATTTATTTTCAGAAAAAAATATCATAACCTAAGCATATACTTATATAAAAATAAATCCTCAAAAAAAAACATTTGCACTGAAGTGTGAAATTTTTACAATAGTATTCATATCCATACAAAAAGGAAACGAAACTAGAAAAAAATATACTCCAAAAGTGTGTATAAAGACATAACTAACAAAAATCTAACATAAAGTTTAAAAATAATAAGTTTCCCTTTAAGTTTTTATGTTACTTACTTCTGTGTATGTCAATGTTTTCTTACATGTTATGTAAATAATCTTAAAAAAAAACTAAACTGACATAAAATATAGAAAAAAACTTAATTTATCTTTCGCTTTTCTAACTCAGAAAAATAATATACCTTCCAAGGAAACATATACTATTAAATAAACTTAAATTAATTATTAAAGTATCTTCAAATTGATTACCAATTATATAATTCTTAGTAATATTTTAAAACCTAAAATATTTCCTTTTTAACAACTTTTCATATGATAAGCTTCCTTTTGTCATTAAATTCTCCTTTAGTGTAGTTTACTTGAAAATATACTTTTACCCTTAAAAATTTTATTTTTTTTTAATTTTTCTAGTTCTTTCAAATGTCTCGTAAGAGAATATGTTTTTTTATAAAGTAAAAGAGTAAAAATAAAATACTGTATAGAAAAAAGAAAGTAAAAAAACTAATGCCAATGGCATTCTTGTATTTTTATCATTCCGTTTCTTTTGGTTCATAAACTGTTTTCAGTTGAGCACTAAAAAACAAAATCCTTTTTCATATTCTAGTGTAACAATGGCATGTTACCTCGTTATATCCAGCTCCTTTATGCAGCTTTAAACCAATAACTATGTGTGTTGTATACATTTCTAGGTTTAACTCTATATAAGCTAAACTTAAATCTACATATGTAGTAGGAGGGCACCTTTTGATTAAAAATCGATAGAATAATCAATATACCGGTCAAAAACTGAAATAGGACTAAACTAGAACTGAACTAGAACTGAACTAGAACTGAACTAGAACTGAACTAGAACTGAACTAGAACTGAACTAGAACTGAACTAGAACTGAACT
>NW_025812531.1:0-1879 GCF_022045245.1 Lucilia cuprina
CAGTTCTAGTTTAGTTCTAGTTCAGTTCTAGTTCAGTTCTAGTTCAGTTCTAGTTCAGTTCTAGTTCAGTTCTAGTTCAGTTCTAGTTCAGTTCTAGTTTAGTTCCAGTTAAGTTCTAGTTCAGTAGCAGTTGAATTCATATTCAATTCTAATTCAGTTTTTACAAACATTAGTAAAGTAAAGGTAATTTAGTACTACCCTAATATTTATGTATAAAGTAAAATGTAATGAAATGCTGACCTTTCTTTATACCATATACATAAATATGTATATTTGATGATTATTGCAATTTTGTGTGCGTATGTAATACAAATTATTTATATATTTCTAGATATGAATGTGTGTTAAATAAATAATTTATGTTTTTGATTTCAAGTGTATTTCACATTGTACATACATGTAGATATATGTTTATATAGGTATATACTTATAGATAAACAATATGTTAGACAATACAATATAAGTCATCATTTGTAACAATATTTGTTTAATTTATGATTGTTTGAGTGTGTGTATATAGTACAAGTGTGTGTATGTTAATTTGTAAGTATATAAAATTTGATATTTTAGCTGTCACAATTAATGCTTTAAGTCATATTATGTGGTATATTGAATTAATTAAATGGTTTTAGGCATGTAATTATATCTATTAACATATATACATTAGGGTGGCTTCAAATCAATGAAAACAATAAGAAAGAGTTTAAACTACGAATCCTTAGAGATTTCATATTATAACTAGAAGAAATTTCCTCTTGAAGATTTAACAATTTTCAGCAGAATTTATTGTTGGGAGCCTTCCTAAGTATGTTTTGCCTTTTAATGAAAAATATATGAAGTGTTGGCCTCTAGGTATGTGTGAGTTTGTAAGCAATTTGATTACAATTTTATTCAATTCCTTTCTAAATGTTTATAAAACATCATGATACTTCATATCGCAGGTGTTATTTAAGTTGATTGATATTTGAAATTCAAACAGTGTTTTAGTTAAAAGAAATATTTTATTGATTTCAATTATTGTCACACAAATGTACTTACGTATGTATGTATATGTGAATGAAGATAAAACAAATACAAATTTCAATTTTAAACAGATGCTGCTTTTGATGTGTAATAATGTAAAACATAAAATTTTCAACACAACTCCTTAAATTATGCTTTAAATTTAGTAAAATTACTATTTGTCCACTTATTTAGCTGTTTGTTGTTAGGGAGAACAGTTACACAAAGTAATCCTTAGCTTTTTCCATGTTAACTCAAATTTTTCGTTTATTTATGTTTACAACAACTTACCAACTTTTATTAACTTAATAATATTGTAAAATGTTGCTACTGTCAGTTACAGTTCAAATTTAGTTTGAAAATTTCGAAAAAAAAGAAATATCTATAAATTGACAGCGTACATTGTCAAACTTTCTTGCTGCTTAGAAAGTAAGATATTTTATTACATTTTTTTATACTTTTCCTTGTATCTTTTCTTTTACTCAATTTTTAGTGTCAAAAACTATTGTAACATGTTTGAGTCATGGATAAATATATTTTTTAGAATCAAGACAACAACAACAGAACAGAATGCAAACTTAAACAGGACTGACCTAGAACTGACCCACAACTAAAATAGAATTGAACTCGAACTGACCTAGAACTAAACTAGAAGTGAACTAGAAGTGAACTAGAAGTGAACTAGAACTGAACTAGAACTGAACTAGAACTGACCTAGAACTGACCCAGAACTAAAATAGAATTGAACTCAAACTAAACTAGAACTGACCTAGAACTAAAGTAGAACTGAACTAGAACTGAACTAGAACTGAACTAGAACTGAACTAGAACTGAACTAGAACTGAACTAGAACTGAACTAGAACTGAACTAGAACTG
>NW_025812532.1:0-1625 GCF_022045245.1 Lucilia cuprina
GAACTGAACTAGAACTGAACTAGAACTGAACTAGAACTGAACTAGAACTGAACTAGAACTGAACTAGAACTGAACTAGAACTGAACTAGAACTGAACTAGAACTGTACGAGAACTGAACTAGAACTGAATTAGAACTAAACTAATGCTGAATTAAAACTCAGCTAAAAACTAAAAATTGCAATTAGTTTATTGATTTTTATAATTTTGATTTGTTATAAAAAAATTCCTTTGACAGTATTAATTTTTAATTTTCTGCATGATTTGTTATTTCTATTTTTATAATTTTGATTTGTTATAAAAAAATTCCTTTGACAGTATTAATTTTTGATTTTCTGCATGATTTGTTATTTCTCTATATTTATTTTATCAATTTCCCATCTGCATGTTTATAAATATTTTTACGAAATTTTTACACAATCAGTTAAAAATCCAAACTAAAAATTGTATCTCTTAAAATGAAAACAAACTCCCAGTATTTTTATTGAAACCTTTTAAATAACCAAAAATAAAACGACAAATAAAATTTTAATTAAAATTCATTAATGCTTCTTTTTTCTTGCTGCGCAAAAATCAACTTCATTTTAAAATGCTTTGAAAAAAAACCTAATTGGTTCAAAAAACATTTGTTTTAAATAAATCCAACTGTTATCTGAAAAAAACAAAAAAATCATTTGCAAATCAAACGCACAACAACTAACAACAAACAATGTTCTAATGCCATTAACACATTCATTTGAACTTTTAATTAATTTATCCTGCAACAACAAAATAAAACATGCTTTAACAAAATTGAAAAAAAAATGCGAAAATTTCACACTTTTTCCTACTACACCTGTAAAATTGTTGTTTAATCTAATCCGAATAACAAACAAATGAAATCATTATTATCCACATAAGAATGTCAATGTTTTTCTTCCGTTTACATAATCTTCAGCGTGCTGAGGAGAATAAACGTAAAAAACGCGCCGAACAGCGGCATCGTCAGCATCAGCGTCGTGGTGCCAAAGTGTTTCGTTGTGTCAGTGATTCAACGGGCCACTTGACACTGGCACCATCACGTCTCTTCGAAAAGACACCCATGAGTCCCTCGGATAGTTTAGATGAAATAGCGCTACAAATACCCAGGTAAGTCGGGAGGTAGAATGTTAATGTTAATTGATAGACAAGTTTTCTTTTTTCTCTTTTATAGATGTAAGATCTTAATAGGAAATGTATCTGTTAATTTTAAATTGAGAAATTGAAACTTTATGAGATATATTACTAATAAATTTTGTATTCTTTTCTTTTTAGGTATGTATGTACTTTGAGCTCAGCGTTTAGTAAGTTATAATTTTTAAGAATTTTTTATATCATTAATTTTAAAGAAAAGTCTTGACTTTATATAAAGAAGTATTCACAATAGGCGTTAAATCTTCCCCCATAGTATCGGTTAGAAAATAATCTAGAACTAAACTTGAACTGAACTAAAACTAAACTTGAACCGAACTAAACCTAAACTAGAACTAAACTAGAACTAAACTAGAACTGAACTGGAACTGAACTGGAACTGAACTAGAACTGAACTAGAACTGAACTAGAACTGAACTAGAACTGAACTAGAACTGAACTAGAACTGAACTAGAAC
>NW_025812533.1:0-1699 GCF_022045245.1 Lucilia cuprina
AGTCTATAGTCTAGTCTATAGTCTAGTCTATAGTCTAGTCTATAGTCTAGTCTATAGTCTAGTCTATAGTCTAGTCTATAATCTGGTCTATAGTCTAGTCTATAATCTGGTCTATAGTCTAGTATAGTCTATAGGGTAGTCCATGCTCTGTTATAAACTGACTTTTAACCAGACATGTTCTAAAGTGTTAAGAAATTGTGGGCTATAATTTCCCTGTTATAACAGTTAATAATTAAACCCTATTTATAGAGATTAAAACCTGCATTATATTTAACTGAAACTTCATTCGAAAATATCTAATTTCAAAAGTAAAATTTAATATTTGTCTATATTAAACAAGTTCTAGTATTAATTAAGAGTAGGAGTAGTAGTTTTTCCATTTACCTCTAAGATTTATATAGTCTAGTCTAATGTAAACATTAACTGTCAGTTATTGCAAAATTTATTACTTTTTAATTTAATTATTAAGTTTAATTTTATTGATTTATATGTAAATTATTTAAATTTTAATTTTAATGAGTTCTTTCACACGAATTTATTTATTTTATTATTATTTTTTGAATTGTTAAATGCTCATTTATTTCTTATAGATTTCTTTAAATATATTTTCAAACGCGTGCCGCTGTTGGTTATTTTGTAGTTTTTTTAGCAGAATTTTAAAAATACGATGCATAATTAATCCCTCTTTATGTTTGCCATAAAATGATTTAACATGTTTATTTAATTTTATTGTTTTTCTATGCCAAAAATAAAATATAAAAAAGTAAAATAAAATGAATGTTCTTAGTATTATCGTATTTAACACTTTGTTGCTGTGATTTATAAGTTATAAACAAAATTGTTAAACATATTTAACAAAATATCATTGTGTATTCAACGGTAGACACTTGCATTTGAATTAATTATAAAGCGGGGCTTAGTTGGCGGTAACCCAAAGAACAATTTTGTGAGATATATACAAATTGCTAAGTTTTTTATTGTTTATAAATAAATATTGAAAATAAAAAAACATAATAAAAATAAATATTAATCTGCTCTAAAAGACATTTAAACTAATGCCGCCTTAAGCAGATTTATTTGTATGAACAAAATATAATATTATTATGCAAAGCATGAATTTAAAAATATTGTACATGTTCTATACAAATACTTTTCGAACAAATGTTTTGTTTTTAATGTAGTTCATAATGTATGGAAACATAATTCCTTTACCCGAAATATAAATTTCATATAATTCTGTTTTTATTTTACACATTTCCTGTTCAGAGTTATTCAATGATTTCCCCTTACTCATAAACTACTCTATACCATATTCCATTATATAGTCCTGATAACTAAATATCCAATAGTCCAGTTACGACATGAAAAAATTTAATTTAAAAAAAGATTTATTACCGACTAATCCATAGAATATAGATAAGACAACAGGAATATACTATATACTACATTATAGACTAGACTAGGCTGTACGCTATATAATAGACTAAACTGTAGACAATATTAAAGACAAGACTACTAAACTACACTTTAAACTAGACTATAAAGTAGAATATAGACTAGAGTATACCTAGACTATAGACTAAAGAATAGGCTATAGACTAGACTATAGACTAGACTATAGACTGGACTATAGACTAGACTATAGACTAGACTATAGACTATACTATAGACTAGACTATAGACTAGACTATAGACTAGA
>NW_025812534.1:0-1754 GCF_022045245.1 Lucilia cuprina
GTTCTAGTTCTGTTCTAGTTCTGTTCTAGTTCTGTTCTAGTTCTGTTCTAGTTCTGTTCTAGTTCTGTTCTAGTTCTGTTCTAGTTCTGTTCTAGTTCTGTCCAGTTCACTTGTAGTTCTTTTGCAAGACTTTTTCGTAATTGCAGTCATTTACCACCTGTTTCCTGCAAATCCCCCACTATTTTTAAATCTTATACTCTTGCTCTCATTTTTTAAAGAATGCAAATTATTAAAATTTACATAAATATGAATTAAAAACTCTTTCGTCATTATTTATTTGCATAGACACAAACGTACATAGTGCTACACAATGTTAGCACACGCTCTCTCACATTAAACAAAAA
The DNA here is from genome assembly GCF_022045245.1 of Lucilia cuprina. Classification (NCBI taxonomy): domain Eukaryota; kingdom Metazoa; phylum Arthropoda; class Insecta; order Diptera; family Calliphoridae; genus Lucilia; species Lucilia cuprina. The sequence continues at coordinate 345 of NW_025812534.1, forward strand.
AGACAACAACAAAACTGAGTATTAAAACATTTATAGTTTTGACATTTAAATTAAAATCTATAATATTAAATATTCTCCTTTTGACTGCATCTTATTTTAATACAACTTTGTTATTGTTGTGTATTTTTAAGTGTGGGAGTTAAAATTTATTACGTTAATAGCAGCTACAAAACCGTATTATTTATTTCAAAAGAAATAAAAAACACAAAAACAATGTCTAGAAAATCAATAAAATCTGGGACAACTTTAACGGTCTGTTAATGTATCACACACACGCTCTAACATTCATACAAAAAGGGATATCTTTTAGTTACACGAAAAAGTAACATTATGCTAGTAATAATAAAAATAACAGTGTCATGTTAAAGTAACTTAAGATTAACATTAAAGTAATGCACATTTAATAAAACACTGTTAAAACTTTTTTAAATATACACACACACACATACAAATATTCACCCCCTCCCCTCTAGAAAACTATCAAAAAAGAAAGTGAAAATATATTTTCATACATGTTCTTGTTCTTCTTGAATTTTCCTTTTTTTCATTGCTGAGAGTGAGAGTTGTTTTATTTGCTGTTGTTTTTTTCCTAAGGAATAAAATATAATAAACAATACCAACAACAAAAGCAAAGAGAGCGTTTTGAGTTTTAATGAGTTACTAAAGTAAATGTGAGTAAAAGTGAGTGTTTAATATTTGTATTGTGTTGTTTGAAAAATTCATTGCGCATACGCCACCATGAAACATTATTTATGTAAGTCTATGTATGTATGAAACGATTGTACGTATGATTGATATTATGTTTTTGTTGTTGCAACTATGTATGAGTGAGTAATTTCATTGTAAATTTGGAATGCATTTATCCTACTTTTACACTCAACTTACTCCACTAACATACTAACCCATACACCATTTATAAATACATATAAATGAACAAAAAAAATACAAAAATAACAGCAGCAGCAACAACAGCAACAAAGCTTCAAATGTTTTATTTTAGTTCATCATGAGTATGTAGTATACAGTGCGTGAGAAATAAATTGCTCTATACTATGTAAGAATTAAATTGCTTTATTAAACATTAATGCAGTTTGATGTGGTTTTAAATATTATATTGAATTTATTATTAATATTAAATTATAAGAGTAAAGGTCATACGAGGGTGGATGGAATAAGTAAATTGTAACTTTAATATTATAGAAGATTTTTGGAGTGATTTAAATGTAAACAAAAGGATTAAATCGAATATATTCTGTTCTAGTTCTGTTCTAGTTCTATTCTAATTTTGTTCTAGTTTTGTTTTAGTCCTGTTTTAGTTCTGTTCTAGTTCTGTTCTAGTTCTGTTCTAGTTCTGTTCTAGTTCTGTTCTAGTTCTGTTCTAGTTCTGTTCTAGTTCTGTTCTAGTTCTGT
>NW_025812535.1:0-1804 GCF_022045245.1 Lucilia cuprina
GTCTGTAGTCTAGTCTATAGTCTAGTCTATAGTCTAGTCTATAGTCTAGTCTATAGTCTAGTCTATAGTCTAGTCTATAGTCTAGTCTATAGTCTAGTCTATAGGCTAATCTGTAGTCTAGTGTATAGACTATTCTGCAACCTAGTCTGTAGTCTAATTTGTTGTTTAGTATGTAGTCTAGTCTGTAGTCTAGTCTATAGTCCAGCCTATAGTCTAGTCTGTAGTCTAGTCTGTAGTCTAGTCTGTAGTCTAGTCTGTAGTCTAGTCTGTAGTCTAATCTGTAGTCTAGTGTGTAGACTATTCTGCAGCCTAGTCTGTAGTCTAGTTTGTTGTTTAGTATGTAGTCTAGTCTATGTTCTAGTCTTGTCTTATCTATGGACTAGTCTATAGTCTGTAGTCTAGTCTATAGTCTAGTCTATAGTCTAGTCTATGTTCTAGTCTGAATTTTAGTCTACAAGTATGTTTTGTAGATATATGAAAAAATTCAATTTTTGACTGCCGCTTTTGCTATAGGGTGTATCTTATTATTAAAAGTATTATCTATAACGTCCTTGTTTTCTTGTTTCTTTATGTGTTTTACAGAAATATTTTGCAAATAAATCTCGTGCCACACGTTCGATTTGTTGTTTTTATTTATTTCTTACATTTTATTGTTAAATTGAAATTTAAACAATTGTTTTAGCCGTTGCAGCGTCAGATACGTGAGCTAAAGAATCTTTTTATATGTTTGTGTATATGTATGTATGAACATATGTATGTATAATGTTTTCCTTTGTTTAAGTGCAACGTGTAATATATTTTAAACAAAAATAATGTAAAATTAAATTATATTTTATGACTAGCATTAAAAAATAATAAAAATAATTAAAACAAAATTTTTTTAACAAATTGAAAGGTTTATTATTAAAATTTTAACACTATGGCTCCATAATAATTTATATAAAATTTATAGTTTTTTTTTGTTGCTGTAAATCTGTTGATTTTATTTTATTTTTTACGTTGCACTAAAAAAAAAACAAGTGATAAATAAAACTATAAATTCTTAAGCATGACTAATGTTTTCATTACATTTCAAAATCACCAAAATAAACATTAACTTTTAACAAAATTCACTTTTTATTATTTTTTGTAACCCTTTCGGTAAAAAAATAAAGAAATTCACACTAAAACAGTTTAGCTCTCGTAAAATTCTGTTTAAAAGAAACATGTGTTTTGTTTAATTTTTGTTTTGGTTTTTGAATAAAAGTATTTTCATTTATAGGTCGTTTGTTTTGAAATTGCTTAAGTTTTGCATTTTTTGTTCTTTTATAAATTAATTAATGAAAATATTTGTTTTTAAAATTTTTTTGTCACTTATTTTGGAAATTGACCCATTAACAAAACCTCAAGCTTTTAAAAAGAACAAATAATCTTGGGTTTATTTTTAAATTAAAGATTAAATACAAAGATTTGTTTGCCATTGAAAAATAAAAGTTTTTTTCTGTTCTGAAAATTTAAACGAAAAGTAAAATATAAAAACAGCAGGAAATTTAACTCCAAAGCATATTTTTAAAAAAAATTTAAATATTTGTCTCTAAAGTGGGATAAAGTCGTATTAAAATTAGGTCTATGGTAATAAACATGAACTTATTCAGAGTATGGGGATTTTTTCATATCACAATGTGTAAAAGTTAAAAAACTAAACTATACACTAGAATATAGACTATAGACTAGACTATAGACTAGACTAGACTATAGACTAGACTATAGACTAGACTATAGACTAGACTATAGACTAGACTATAGACTAGACTATAGACTAGAC
>NW_025812536.1:0-1716 GCF_022045245.1 Lucilia cuprina
CTAGAACAGAACTAGAACAGAACTAGAACAGAACTAGAACAGAACTAGAACAGAACTAGAACAGAACTAGAACAGAACTAGAACAGAACTAGAACAAAACTAGAACACTAGAACAGAACTAGAACAGAACTAGAACAGAACTAGAACAGAACTAGGACAGAATTAGAACAGAACTAGACTGAAATAGAACTGAACTTGAAATTAACTACAACAGAACTACAACTGAACTACAACTGAACTACAACTGAACTACAACTGAACTACAACTGAATACAACTGAACTAGAACTGAACCAGAACTGAACTAAAACTGAACTGAGCTAGAACTGAACTAGAATTTAATTTAATTTTCTATTTTGCAGCTGGCCGTTATAGTGATGAATATGTCACCAGTCGTGATTACGTTACATGATTATAAATGCAACAAACCTATTATAGGCCCTACTAGAACTGCAAAATGGTTAAAGTTAAAACTGAAAACTTTAACTCGAAAAAACTGTAAGAAAATTATAAAAAGATATTAAAATTATGAATTATATAATTAAATTAGTTTTATAAAATTAAACAAAATATTATTATTATTATTTATTATTTTAATTTATAATATAAAATTAGAAAGAAAGGGGTTTTATTTTAACCCCGGGGTGAAGCAATAAAAGCCTTGGTCAGAAACCAGAGGCTTTGTATAAAAATTATAAAACCTTAAGGCTCAATTAAAATTAAAACTATTAATTAAAAAAACAACTAATTAATAATATAAATAATGTACAACAATTTAAAGAACCAAGAAAATGGCGTAAAGGAAATTTTGAAGAAAAACTAGAACTGCAATTAAATAATAACAAGTAACAAACAAAAAATGCTAGACATTATATTTAGGATATATGCCCGTTTATATTAATATGATTATTATACAATTATTATAGGTTTTTTATATATATTATTAACAAAATATGGACAAAACATCAAAAATAAATTACTTTAGGAATTTAGAAATTTAAAAACAAAATACAAAACTCCGGCGGCCATTGTTTAACTTAAAACTAAAATAAAAAAACTCTTAATTTATTATATTGGTGCTTTATATATAAAATAAAAAAATAAATAGTTTTAAATTAAAAAAAAAAATAAATTAAAGGAAAATCAAATGATAATTATATGCTCTTTAGATTTTAAACAAATGGTTCCTTTATAAGAATTAATTAAAACACAAAAAAAAACTAGCAAACAACTTGAAAAGTCCTAGACAACAAAATAATTAAAGGAATAAAATGGTTTAAAAGAATATGTTATAAAAATCAAGCTTATAAATTACAGAATGCTAAAAAAATTTAAATAATGAACAAAAGGTTACTAAAACTGCAATAAATTAAAAATTAATTAAAATGAATTTCAAGGGAGTGAACAAAATTTCCACAGCATTCAAGAAATTTTAGAACAATTAGGAAATAGTTAAGTTTTAGTTCTGTTCTAGTTCAGTTCTAGTCCAGTTCCAATTCATTTCTAGTTCAGCTTTAGTTCTGTTCTAATTCACTTCTAGTTCAGTTCTAGTTCAGTTCTAGTTCCAGTTCAGTTCTAGTTCAGTTCTAGTCCAGTTCTAGTTCAGTTGTAGTTCATTTCTAGTTCAGTTCTAGTTCAGTTCTAGTTCAGTTCTAGTTCAGTTCTAGTTCTAGTTCAGTTCTAGTTCAGTTCTAGTTCAGTTCTAGTTCAGTTCTAG
>NW_025812537.1:0-1590 GCF_022045245.1 Lucilia cuprina
ACTGAACTAGAACTGAACTAGAACTGAACTAGAACTGAACTAGAACTGAACTAGAACTGAACTAGAACTGAACTAGAACTGAAATAGAACTGAACTAGAACTGAACTTAAATTGAACTAGAACTGAACTAAAATATAACTGAAATTCAGACATAGCATTAGATTTTGTTCGCTAGTTTACATAAAATTTTATTTGAAAAGTTTAAGCTATAGCTAAGCTATATGAAATTTTGTTTAAAAAAAAACTCTTTTTTAAAAAAAAGTACTTTTTACCGTCCAAAACCAAACCTAACTGCTTTCTTGAAACAAACTATTAATATTCAATGACTATAATATCACAAACCCAAGAATTAATTGTTTCACTCACTTAAAGCTCCCCCATTCCTTTTAAATACTCATTTTCATCAACATGTTGTTGGTGTTAGTATTAATATTAAGCATAATTTATTTAATAGAAATCTGAGGTTTTCATTCATGCCAACCATCTACATATATATGTAAGTCCTTTCGTCAATTCAAATCCTACTACTACAGTATTGTAACAGTGTTTATTTTTTGTTGTTTTTCTTTTCATTATAATCTGATTGTTACTGTTGTTGTAGTTGCCACCAATAATAATTATAATAAAAATCGGATATATTCATTAAATTCTTTCATTCACTCTTTCAGTCAAACGTCTGTCTAACTCAGTCAATGGCAAACATTTATTCACTCATTAAGTTGTTTAATAATGTTCATTATCTTGATTAATAATGATGTTGAGGGATATTTATCCTTTTATGTCTTCTCCTTGTTTTTAGCAGGAAACAAAAAAAAGAGAGTGAGAATTATAGATGAAGACATTTTGAGAAAAACATTTAAAAGAATGTTTGTTATTGACATTTTGGTATTTTGTTGTTATTGCTGTTGTCCATATTATTTAAGAAAAAGTGAAAAAAGAGAAAAATTGGGTGGTTTTGTTTGGAATGTTAACGGTTTTAATGGTCTCATTGCTCGTTGTTCAATGTTGTTGTTGTTATTCCTATTGTGTGATTTATAATGAAATAATTGTTGTTACTCTTGACTTTTAGTTGTATTTATTCTTACTGTTGTTATTGTTATTAGTTGTTTGATTTAATTTTTTTCTTGTGTTTTTTGTTTTTGACTGGATTTATTATCATTTGTATAGAGATTAATTTTTAGCTGAACATTTTCTTTGATGTTGTAATTAAATTATTTATAGTCAAAGCTTTTAGCGTTTGTACGCCATTTATTTTAATTGAATGCCTTAAAACTATACTTAATTTAAATCGCATAAATAATCCTTAAAGTACATTAAATACATTAAATAAAATACTTGGTTTTGAGGTTAATAATAATATTTAAGGAGATTTGAAAAATCAGAAGAGGTTGAGAAGATTAAGTGTTTTATAAGTAATTTTATATGGGTGAACAGGTTAAAATCAAAGATAAAGCATTATTTTTAATTGAAAAACTGAACTAAAGCTGAACTAGAACTGAACTAGAACTGAACTAGAACTGAACTAGAACTGAACTAGAACTGAACTAGAACTGAACAAGAACTGAACTAGAACTGAACTAGAACTGAACT
>NW_025812538.1:0-1939 GCF_022045245.1 Lucilia cuprina
GACTATAGACTAGACTATAGACTAGACTATAGACTAGACTGTAGACTAGACTATAGACTAGACTGTAGACTAAACTATAGACTAGACTATAGACTAGACTATAGACTAAACTACAGACCACAGACTAGACTACTAGACTTTAGACCATACTATAGACTAGATTTTAGACTAGACTTAAGACTACATTTAAGACTAGACTTAAGACTAGACTTTAGACTAGACTAGAGACTAGACTATAGACTAGACTCGGTAAGTTGGGTTTTTAGGCTAACCCAAATTTTAAGTTTTTATTAAAAGTATAAATTTTATACCATTTAGGATGTTATTGACATTATGTTCCGCAAATAAGAAATTTATGCCCAAATAGCAACACTAATAACAGCAGTTACACCAACAAATCCATAAATCTCTTCTACATTTTTTTCTTTTATTCTACTGTTGAAACAGTATTTGCCAAACTAAAATCTACATTCAGCCACCCCTATATTTTGGGGACAAAACTCTCACACACACAAATGTATAACAATATTGAAAATACATATACTATGTAAAAATGTGTATGAAAGAAAAAACCAAAAAACATATTTGCACATGTTTTAGTTAAACAGAGTTTTGGTATGTTTTATTATTATTGTTGTATAGCAATGTATGGATTTTTTTTTAAATTTTTATTTTAAGTCAACAACTGGAGCGCAAAAATTAAGAAGATATGAAAATTTTTGGAATGTGTGTTGAATTATGTCTACAAACATTCTAAAACGTTGCAAGTTAACCGCGAAATTTTTCAAAAAAAAATATATATCGAACAAATTAAAACCGCTAACATATATTACGAAAACACACATGCTGTGTTTGTATGTACGTATGTATTTGTTTATAGAAAATTCATGATTATATGTGTATTAGAGTGGTTTGAAAAAAGCTTGTTTTTACTTAAAGTAATATCTACTGGCGAAAATATGTACTTTTTTCTAATAAAAATGAACAATCCTAATATCCTAAGTCTAATGAAATCTGTTTTTATACTCTACACAAGCGGGTGTCATATTTTTTATTGTTATAATGTGTCGATTTCCAAATGATTGAATAATTTTCAAAGTAACATATTGTTGAAGCTAACGCACAGTGGTTCTCATCAGTGATACCTCATACATAAACAATGGTTCTGTAATTTTTAATGTAAAGAATTTTAAGACAGATTATTTCAGCTTTTCTTCCTTAAACGAACTTCTACAGAGGGGAAAGGAAAAAATACAAAAAATATAAAAACTCATCATAATCGTTAAAAACACTTTTATGTTTATTAGGCGTATTTGTTTTTACTATAATTTTTTCTTCTAAATGTTTTGGATGATTTACAAAAATGTAAAACAAAAAAAAAAGTAACAAGAGAAAAAAAACCTTTTAAAATATGTCGAAATGTACTTTGAAAAATTGCCACATTTTACTATAGATATTTTACGAACATATTCTGTGTTGTTGTTTTCACTCAGCGATTCGTATAAAATAATGATAATCCGTCAAATTGATGAGTTTGTAACTGCTTGTGAGTAGTCGAAAATTTGAATAGAAAACAAATTTGTGTTGACAAGTATTTAAATTTAATGGATTTGAAGTTTTAATGAGCAACAGTTATGTCAAAAATTATGGCAGTATGTAATCTGAATACTTAAGCCACAAGTGAGGTTGAACTGTAAGTGTATAAAAGTGTAGTCCGTAGGGGCTATATCAGTACATTGGAATATTTTATATTAAAATATAAATTCACATTTTGCCGACTCTACAGCATAAGTAATAAGTGAAAGATGTTTAAGCAATAGTTTAGTCTAGCCTATAGACTAGTCTATAGTCTAGTTTATAGTCTAGTCTATAGTCTAGTCTATAGTCTAGTCTATAGTCTAGTCTATAGTCTAGTCTATAGTCTAGTCTATAGTCTAGT
>NW_025812539.1:0-1000 GCF_022045245.1 Lucilia cuprina
TCTAGTTCTGTTCTAGTTCTGTTCTAGTTCTGTTCTAGTTCTGTTCTAGTTCAGTTCTAGTTCTGTTCTAGTTCTGTTCTTGTTCTGTTCTAGTTCTGTTCTAGTTCTATTCTAGTTCTGTTCTACTTCTGTTCTTGTTCTGTTCTTGTTCTGTTCTAGTTCTGTTCTAAATCTGTTATTGTTCTGTTTAAGTTCTTTTCTGACTCTGTGATTGATCTTTACGTCTTTTATCCTTCAAACAAAATTTTTAAATATTTTTAAGAAAATACGTTTAGAAAAACTTTAGTTAACCCTTTAAGCCCCCAAAAATAAAACTTTTCGTGTCATTAAAAGACTCTAAATAATTAAAACCAAACTTAAAGTATTTTCAACACCTCTAAAAGAGGAAAAAGAAAACAAAGCATTTCAGAAAATAATTGCATTTTATATAAACCACCAATAAGTCCATTTACAATGTCCTCTACAATATCTTATATACTTATAGCAAACATAAGAAAACTATTCAGTTTCAAATTGAAGGAACTACGTGCTATAGGCGAGATAGAGTATGACAGTGCGAAGAAAAAATGTCCTTTCTTCTTTTGGTTTAATGAAGCAAATATTTACTTGGGCACACATACATGCTAAAGACAAGGAACAAAATTACAAGTATTTAAGCCAAATAGGTGACAAATGATAAACAAATACTTATTGTGGAAAAAGAAAAGAAAGAAAAAAAGAAAATTGTATGTTTCAAGTAGAAATTAAACAAATTCTACTCAATCATTTGGTATTCATAATAAGTAGTCAAATTAGAATACGAATAATATGGAGGTAGTAGAAGTAATAAAATGTCCGTTCAGAGGATTTTCGGTAAATATTTGAATAAATTGAAGTACATATTATATTTTTTAAGGGCAAATATGTGGCTTTAATTGACACGTGCTGTAGATAAGAGAGGATAAAGAAGTTTTTTATTTAGTAAAATTAATTTGATACTGTTTTAATACTCTATAATAAG
>NW_025812540.1:0-1231 GCF_022045245.1 Lucilia cuprina
TTCAGTTCTAGTTCAGTTCTAGTTCAGTTCTAGTTCAGTTCTAGTTCAGTTCTAGTTCAGTTCTAGTTCAGTTCTAGTTCAGTTCTAGTTCAGTTCTAGTTCATATCTTGTTCATTTCTTCTTAGTTCTAATTCGGTTTAGTTTAAATTAATTTAATTTAATTTTATTGCAGCCCTTTTTCAGGTTAAGTTTTTTCTTCCTCAGAGAAACAAACAGGAATCTCGTACAGGTATAACGAATATACGAAAAGGCAGATAGTAAGTATGCGTAATTGCAGTTGCAAAGGAAGCTAGTGTTTATAATATACATATGTATGCTCTTAACATACCTTTAGATGCTACATATGTCCTTTTCCACAATGTCCTTCTTTGTCACATAAAAAATTATACATAAAGAATAAAGACCATATAACTAGGGCTTACTTTAATGGACATTTAACAAGAGGCAACACACAACACAAAAAACAACTGAAAATAATTCAATGTATACTAGGAGTCCTTATAATTTTACGTACATACGAAAATTTTAGTGTAAATTTATATGTTGTTGTATATGGAAATTTTGTACGATGACTTGAACTTAACGTCAACAGTAATGTGAAAGGCTGTATGTAAGGAATCATTTTTACAAAAAAAATAGGAAGTTCTTGCGGCCTGTAGCATTTTTGTCAGCGCTATATGTCTACACATATATAGGTGTGGGTACTAAGAATTTATTCATACATTTATATGTGTGTGTGTTTATTTTTCTTGTTCCTCTTTAAGGGAGTATTTTTATTAATATTTTTATTTTTTTGTGTTTGAGTATTGTCCCATAAATTTTTGGCCAACAAAACTTTTGTGTATTTATGTACAATTGTATGTGTTAATATATGTACATATACTACGTATATGTATCTGTATGTACATATATTTTATCGTCTTGTTTTTAAGCCATAATGTATTTATGTGGGTAATTTATACCTCGATACATATCCACAATACAAAGCAGGTATAAAGAACATATGTGTGTATAAGTTACCTTATCTGTAATAAAAAATTCAAACACAGAAAGAAGTACCTTAATTTTCTCTTAAAGTTACACTAAAATAGGTTCTTTAACTCAAATTTGAGAAAATTGTATACAAAATTTAACTAGAACTGAACTAGAACTGAACTAGAACTGAACTAGAACTGAACTAGAACTGAACTAGAACTGAACTAGAACTGAACTAGAACTGAACTAGAACTGA
>NW_025812541.1:0-2650 GCF_022045245.1 Lucilia cuprina
ACTACCCTAATATAAATGATATGTAAAAACATCATGTTCATTCTAAGTAAGTATTCATGTGTATAAGGTTGTTATTTTTGATTAACATATGAAATAAAAACTAAAAAAAATACCTTTTACAAAGAGTTGATTACATTTTCTATTAGGGTTTTTACGCAATAAATTACCTGTAAAGAAATAACTGGCGGTAGTTTCCTCTTCTACTAAAAGATATATTTTTCAACCTTTGCTTAAGGAAAGAAAGTTGTTGTTATAAATGAGGGTTAAAAGTGATGACAATGTATTAGAAGGGAATGTTAGAAATTTGTATTTTGTATAGAAAAGAAAAACAAGTACACAGGTGTATTAATTTTAGTGTTTTTTTTATTTAGTAAGCGACATAACACTGAACACTTATTTATACAAACAAATATGAATGTACATATATAGATAAATACTAATATACATAGGCAATTCGAAAGAAAAAAGTAAAAAGTAAATTAGAGATTAAAAATTTATGAAAAAATTTTTGTTACTAAATCTATAGCAAAATGTTACTATAATATATTAATAAAAAAGTATATTTTCATGATATTATAATTTAAATAGACGACCTACGTACCTATGTTTGTATGTATATATGTATTCAAAGAAATAAAATGCGCTTGTATGTCAGTATGTGTCATTTGAGTGTTGTAGTTGTTATTGTAAAACACATAATATTACATGTTTCTGCTATATGTAAATGTATTTTTTACATTTTTTGACAGTAATGGAAATGTATGTCATTACTTTTAATTAAAGCAATGACATTTGTAAAGAATGAAATGCCCCCAACAAAAGAAATGTTTTATTTTGTTTATATGTATATGAGTGTGTAAGTATGTATGCAGGCTTAAAAATATTTACTATCTTATATTTAAATATGAATTTGTAGTGCCACATGTATTTGCATTAGACTCGACTCATACTTGACTTGGAATAATACCATACATCATTATAAAGAGAAAGGGAGTGTTTTCACTCAAAGCTTTGTGAAATAAGTGCTATATACATAGTTAGTTTGTTTGTTGCATCATAAATATATTTGATTATTTTTTTAGTCGAAGTGTTAAGAGATGATAATTTGAATGATACGACCATTAAACAAGAGCATTTCCAGCTGTTCTACTACAATTCACACTAACTCACAATGAAATAATTTAGTGTAAACACAGACAGCTGAATCGATACCTATAAGTATTGCAAAGGTTTATTTTCTCTTTTTAAAAGAAATATACAACCCAATTCGAAATCCTTTGTATTTTAAACACATTTCTTTCAAGTATTTACATTTATTATTGTTCATTTGTTGGAGTGTTTACGAGTTTTTATGAACCTATATTTGAATAAATCATCTTTTAAATAAATAAACATATAAATATACATATTTCATTGAAATACTTAAACTTAACAATTGTTACTTTTATGTATAGAAAATAAATAGATGACAGTGAGCAACAAAGCTAATATATTATATATTGAATTAATATTTGCTTTATTTATTGTCCTTGGTAACTATAATTCCCACTAAGTGACCACATTGCTCTTTAAGGTATTGGTCTAACCTTTTTTTTTGTGTAAAAAATACAACAAAAACTTCCATTTTTAAAATTTATACATTATTTTTAAGTTCTTGGATCTAAAGACATACTCTTCAGACACCATATATTTATAACTTTCTTAAGTAGTTCCCCAGTGTACATAGTATAATATAGAAAAACATTATTTAAAATAAAACCACATGTTGTTTTTAGAATGAAAAAAAAACATATGAATTTCTTTACTATATAGTGAAAACTTTTTGAATCATTTCCCATTAATAAGTTTAAACATTTACTTGTAGTTCTGTATATTATTTTCATTTTCCCATATACGTTTTCATTTATACTTTTGTAATTATTAAATGTTTTTGATTTTATTGTAATACTAGCGATTTATTTCCTTATTATGAATATGAGCATTATGATTAAAATAGAACCAACGAAAGCAAATAAATTTTTATTAGATACCTAGTATATATCATATTTTATCTAAACGCGTAAAAAGCAAATAATTGTATAAAATATTTGTATTTTAATTTAAATGCAGAAAATTGATTATGGCAATGATTGGTGATGTGTTAAAAAAGTAACAAAATAAAATCGTGTTAAATCAATTGTTAACAAAGTATCAGCACATAATCAATACATAAAAGTAAATATTTTGAAAGGTGAAACGAAAATACATATACAAATACATAAATACATATATCACATAAATGTATATGTATATACAAAATTGTATTGCAAGCCAACATGCAAACAGTGGGGGAAATAATTTGTGTAACTAACAAAACGAGGTGCTACAATATTAAACTAACATATTTCAAATAGACACAATTCGAATTTACTGTTTTTATTAGCTCTTAAAAGTATATGTAAAAACAAAAAATCTAAGTATGACAATCTTTTTGTCAATACACTTTTACTCATCACTGTTTATAGAATTTCGTCGGTGCAAAAAATACTACATTTAACATTTAACACATTATAAAAGATATCATTATCGATAAGCGGTAATCATAATGTTATTTTGATTTGTTGTTTGTATATTTGTACAAATATATAGAAATTCAAAAACACACATATAT
>NW_025812542.1:0-1914 GCF_022045245.1 Lucilia cuprina
TAGACTATAGACTATACTATAGACTAGACTATACACTAGACTATAGACTAGACTATAGACTAGACTATAGACTAGACTATAGACTAGACTATAGACTAGACTATAGACCAGAATATTGACTAGAATTTAGACTAGACTTCAGACTAGACTATAGTCTATACTATAGACTAAACTATAGACTACACTATAGACTAAGCTATAGACTGTACTATAGACTAAACTATACACTGCATTATTGACTACACTATGGACTAGACTGTCTACTGGGCTAGACTATAAATTTGGCTATAAACAAAACTACAGACAAAACTATAAAGTAAACTCAAGACAATACTAATTTATATACTATACAAATGATTTTACCATAGACTTGACAATGGATGGGAATAAAGACCGTACTATAGGTTAGACTATAGATTAGAGTATAGACTAGACTTTAGACAAGACTATAGACTAGACTATATATTAGGCTATAGACTAGACTATAGACTAGACTATAGACTAGGCTATAGACTAGACTATAGACTACACTATAGACTAGACTATAGACTAGATTATATACTAGACAATAGACTAGACTATAGACTGGACTATAGACTAGAATATAGACTAGACTATAGACTAGGCTATTGACTAGACTATAGACTAGACTATTGACTAGACTATAGACTAGACTATGGATTAGACTATAGCCTAGACTATAGACTACACTATAGACTAGACTATAAACTAGACTATAGACTAGTCTTTAGACTATATTGGAGTATAGACTAGACTATAGACTATACTATATACTAGACTATAAACTGAATTATGTACCTTTTAAGTCTCACAAAAATACCAAAATTCATATCATAACCCAAAAATTATGAAACTGTCAACAGACTTCCTTGAGAAATACTTCCCGTTTAGCCCATAAAACATCATTCGTTACAAATATAAAATATTTATTTCTTTAGCAATTATAAACAATTCAACGTTGTTTCAAAATACATAGTAAGCAACAAAAATCACGACAAACCTATGATAATCCACTTACTAACTAGATTTTTTTCTCGATGGCATATTTCTCATCACTTTTCAAAAGAAGTGACATTAACTCTAAAACGTGCTTCAATATTTAATAATAATGGTGTTCTTTTTAACTTCTCTTGTATATGTCATTCAAACATTACCAAAGCGATGAATGAAAATGAGAAACAATAATTTGCAAAAAAAAAAACACATATATTAATACATAGAGAAAACACATAAAACTTGTAGACTTTTCATATTATATCACAATTACGTGTAGTTTTTCAAAAAGCTATAATTCATTGTGTTCACAACTACATTCATAACTTGGCTAACATATACAGTCATCATTATTTTTACTTTTGTAAATATTGGTGATATGTCCCAACGGTTATGAATTGTTTGCTGGAAATTTCGCTAGTCTGTGGTAATGCAGTGAGTGTCCTCAGTTTAATATAAAACTTTCAAAGTCTGCAGTATTGAAACGTATACATTTTCGTGCTTAATGTTCTTTAATTGGAAAATATTTCCGTGTACTACCGGGTTGTACAAAACATATAAACTAGCGTTTGTGTGTGAAGTGAATGTTTGAAAAATCAAGCGAAAGTACAAAAAAATATAGTACATTTTATATGCCAAAGTGCTTAAACTGCACAATACTAATATATTTCGACATTAACAGTTTAGTGAAAGAATCCAATCTTTTAAAATTTGTAAAATTTTATTTTTGTTATAGGAAAAATTGCAATAATTCAAAATTAATGCCACTGTGCTGAAACTTAACTAGAACTAAACTAGAACTGAACTAGAACTAAACTAGAACTGAAATAGAACTGAACTAGAACTGAACTAGAACTGAACTAGAACTGAACTAGAACTGAACTAGAACTGAACTAGAAC
>NW_025812543.1:0-1441 GCF_022045245.1 Lucilia cuprina
AGTTCAGTTCTAGTTCAGTTCTAGTTCAGTTCTAGTTCAGTTCTAGTTCAGTTCTAGTTCAATTCTAGTTTAGTTCTAGTTCAGTTCTAGTTCAGTTCTAGTTCAGTTGCAGTTCAGCTCTGTTTCAGTTGTAGTTTATTCTAGTTTAGTTCATTTTCTTGTAGTATTTTAAGCACAAAATACAAATTTCAATAAAAATATTTAATTTTAAACGAGAGCGCTTAAAATATTTTTCTTTTTCAGAGCATTTGCAATAAGTTCCTAATTAAAATAAACAAGATAAATTAAATCAAATTTATATCAATTTAAAATCAATATTTTCCTCTTTTAATAATTTTTCTTTGAAATCAATTTATTCTTTCCCATTCATCCTTCAGCCAACTTATCTTATCATCAGAAACATTAAAAAAATGTTTGAGAAAAAATAACAAATAAGGAAAAAGTATTCCATAATAAAGAATCATCAGCTGGTCTTGAATAGAAACCCCATCAAAATCTTATCATTCATATTAATCCTTTTTTCATCTGTTTTTCAGCTTTCTTTTGTATTTTCGATTTCTATCGAAAAAAAGCGAGAGAGAGAGAGAGAAGACAGAGAGAAAAGGACCAAAAGAAATAATACAATAGAATACGTGGAACGTGAAAGTATCACATTTACATCACATGAAATTGTATGTTTGTATGTATGTGTGATATTTAAATTATCATACATCAGCAGCATCATCATCATCAGCTACATGTTTTTTTTTCTTCAATGTTAAAAAATAAAAAAAGGGAAAATTGCTTAAGAATAAAACTAAAATAAATAAAACATACGATACAAAGAACAAAAAATATATAACCGGAGGACTGGAAGAGAAGGAAGCAGAAGTGGAAGTCATCCTTCCATCCTTTATATAACTCAGCAATTTTATCCTTTAGATAAAATGTATTTATGGCCAAAAAATAGAACAAAACAAAACAAAAAAAAAACTATTGGAAAACCAGACTATACAAAAAACTTAAATGAAATACATTTGTTCCGCAGACAAAAAAATGGGCCAGAGGTTAAATCTGGGGAACACAATAACAAAACGTTTTACAAAGTAAAAGAAAAGTACCCAAATCAAACTTAAGTGTTAGATTTTAAGCATAATTTATTAGATGACTGAATTTACTTATAAGCTAAGTATAAGCTAGCGGGTAGAAATGTACGGCTAATAACTAAAACTTAACTAGAACAGAATTGGAACAGAACTAGAATAGAACTAGAACATAACTAGAACAGAACTATAACAGAACTTGAGCAGAACTAGAACAGAACTAGAACAGAACTAGAACAGAACTAGAACAGAACTAGAACAGAACTAGAACAGAACTAGAACAGAACTAGAACAGAACTAGAACAGAACTAGAACAGAACTAGAACAGAACTAGAACAGAACTAGAACAGAACTAGAAC
>NW_025812544.1:0-1596 GCF_022045245.1 Lucilia cuprina
AACTGAACTAGAACTGAACTAGAACTGAACTAGAACTGAACTAGAACTGAACTAGAACTGAACTAGAACTGAACTAGAACTGAACTAGAACTGAACTAGAACTGGAGTCAGATTCTAAAAGTTTAACTTAAGTTTTTGTTTTCTTCAAACTTATGTGTAAGATAATTGACCAAATGTAGGGTATTCTATACATTTTATTTATATGAAAAATATTAATATTCTTAATTGTTTCATATATCTAACAGTGTTGCCATATAAACAATTCTCACATGAGTGTCGTTAATAGATGCAGGTTGAAAAACTAAGAGAAGGAAGAAATATTTTGTTGGTATAAACATTTATATGAAAAAAAACTAAATAAAAACAGTCATAAAAAAGCGCCACTACTATAAAAACAATTTTATATAAACATTATAAAAATAATAAAACAAGAAAAATGTACCATGAATAACATTAACAAACATTTTTTTGCAATTTCTTTATACCTCCACTGCTACTTGCTACATATGCCACCAGCACAATTGCTGGCGAGGATACGGAGGGACTGTGAAGAAAATAAGGAACACCAGCAACAAAATGTTATGCTGCACATTTTTTGTTTAGGTTCGTTTTTATTGTTTGTTCTAGAGCAGAGCCAACAGCCGCCATCGTTGTAGCAACAGGCAACAAAGCGCGAGTGCAGCAATTAAAGTCAAAAGTATAGACATAAATTGTAGTTTTATTTCTTTTGGGTAAAAATGGTCCTGGGTTTGTTAGTTTTTTTATATAGTAACAAAATAAAAAAAACTAAATTTGAAAGACTAACAGTAGTAACAGAGTACTTTGTATGAGGCTTTGTCTTTAGCTGCCTTTTTCATTATAACTTAAATACAACAGCTTAGAAATATTTGTGGGGGCTTAGAGTTTTTGTTTTTTATAAGAAAAAAAAATTATGTAAGTAACTGCTTATAGAAAGAAGGAAAAAATTCTGTTTTTTATGACTTAATTATAACTTATATTTCTTGCACTTTTTCTTGCCATTAGATGCCAGTTAGAGCCATTAGTAGCTTTAAGAACGACACAAAGAAAGAGTCACAAATGCAGTACAACTCATAGATTGTCAAATAAATTAATGATGTCTCATTTTTAAACTAACGCGCTTTCATACATGTCGGCTAATACCTGCTCGTGGAAATCGAAATTTTTTATGGCAAAATTATACATTATGTGCAATGTTTGTTCTAAAATTAGTTTCCGACACTTGTATGGATTTTATAACTAATGTTGCTTGTTTAAATTAAAACATTGTATGGTGAAACTACAAACTTTAATCTTTATTAATGATGCATTAAAATATGGAACACTAAGTGCAAATAATGTTGTTGAACCGTTAAGAGAAACAAGTGGGAATGAAGCCAGAATTTAATTAGTACGATAAGAAATATCGGAATTAAATTAAAACTCTAGAACTGAACTAGAACTGAACAAGAACGGAATTAGAACTGAACAAGAACTTAACTAGAACTGAACAAGAACTGAACTAGAACTGAACTAGAACTGAACTAGAACTGAACTAGAACTGAACTAGAACTGAACTAGAACTGAACTAGAACTGAA
>NW_025812545.1:0-2392 GCF_022045245.1 Lucilia cuprina
TATAGTCTGTACTCTAGCCAGACTATAGTCTGTACTCTAGCCAGACTATAGTCTGTACTCTAGCCAGACTATAGTCTGTACTCTAGCCAGACTATAGTCTGTACTGTAGCCAGACTAAAGTTTGTACTGTAGCCTGTAGTCTGTGCTCTAGCCAGATTATAGTTTGTGCTCAAGCCAGTCTATAGCAGATAGGCTATAATAAACACTCATGTTGAAATATAGTCTACGTTTTAAGCTGCCTTAAGTCTACACTTTGGACTGACTATTCTCAAAATATAGTCTCTGCACCCTATATTCTATTTGTTATTACATTCATTTAAACAACTGCCTCTCCCATTTTCATCAATTGTACACATTGTTTCATTGTACACATTGTTTGTCTCTCATCTGAATATGGGTTAAAATTTTGCGGCATTCACTTTTGTTTATTGAACTGATCTAGATTACAATTTTGTTTGCCTGATTTTTTCTTTTTTCTCACTTTTTGTTGTCAATTGTGAATTTAAATAAAAACAACAACTACCACTATAACAATAATAAAAACATATACAATATTATTTATTTAAAACGAATATTTATGACATGAATATAATATAACGAACAGAAAACTGAAATGAAAAGAGAAAAAGTTTAATAATGAAATTAAAAAGTACGATTTTATTTTTTTTTTAAATTTATTTATTTAATGATTTTTATTATTTTTTTATGTATTATAGTATTTTTGGTATTAAAAAAAAAACCTGAAAATGCAGAAAAAATTTTATTGTATCTAGGCAACAATAAGTTTTTTTTTCACATATCGATTTACCACAATTTCGGGTTATAATACCTGTGAGTGCATTGTTCTTGATATATGTTTGCATATGTGTGAGTGTGCGTGGAATTGAGCGAATTGTACATTATTTTATATTAAATGATTTAAATGAAATAATGATATTTTTTCCTTTTGTTAGTTAAGGGAATCAATATATAATTAGGGCATTTAAGGGAATTTTATATTTTGGGTAAATAAACACAAAACCATAAATATTTAAATGAAAAATTTATTAACTTGTTATAAAAAGCTTATCAAAGGAATTAAAATTTATTTTTTATTAAATAATATTTAACACAACAGCTGTTGCTTTCTGTTAGAGAGATTTTTATTTAAAAAAGGAATTGTTTGAGAGTATCAATAGTTTTATTTTATTCTTCTATTAAGATTTTATTTAAAACATATAAATTTATATTTTTTAATATTTTTCTCTTTATACACAAAGTGTAATTATTGTTTAAATTCCCCTGAGGGATTTAAAACATCTGCTGGAATTCCCATTTCATTTTATTTTATTTAAATTTAATAGATTTTATTTTATAATTTCTTTTTTCTTTCTATCATCTTTTGCCAATTATTTATTTCA
Organism: Lucilia cuprina; assembly: GCF_022045245.1. Classification (NCBI taxonomy): domain Eukaryota; kingdom Metazoa; phylum Arthropoda; class Insecta; order Diptera; family Calliphoridae; genus Lucilia; species Lucilia cuprina. Next base: position 1,401 of record NW_025812545.1, read on the forward strand.
ATAACAGTTCAGTTATCATCGATGTATTGGCCAAAGTTCCCTAGAATTTCTATTTTATTTACACTCAGTCAAACTCGGTTACTCTCTGCTCTTCAATAGAAAATCTACAAAATTTTATTTCCAGTTACTTCCCATGGCCTCTTGAATTTTCTATATTTTGCCTTGATTTTGCAGTCGTAGTTGTTGTTGTAGTTGTTGCTATTGGTATTTTGTTATGCCTTTGGCAAATAACAAATTCTGTATATTTTATTTAAAAAAAAACATTATATTTTAATTTGATTTTCTATGGCTGATAACAGCCAGCAACAGCTTTACCATCAACACAACATCTATGGCCAACATATAACAACAACAAAATCACAAAAAATCTAGCAAATAATGAAACGTATATAAAATATATTGAAAATATATAACGAATCAACATGAACTACTTTAACATTAAAAAAAAAAAACATCCATAAAATACTAGTAAAGTGAGAGAAAAAGCAAAAATAAGTTTAAAGGCGTGAACCCATTGAAATTCAGCCACTCAACAAGTTTTCATCTTTAACGATTCTTTACAGTTTCCCATCAAACAACAAAAAAACTTTAGCTCCAGTTCCTACAACAGGTATTTATTTTATTTTTTTCAACATTTTCATAAAAAAAATTGTTTTTGTATTTAAAGTTAGTAAAATTGTAGCTGATTTTGTGGTTTAATGCTAATGTTATGAGTTTTTTTCTTTCTTCAAACCTCTCCAGCTTTTTTTTTTGTTCGAGTGCTTTCAACCAGAAACTGTTATTTCTCGTTATCGCTTTAAAAAACAATTATTAAACAGTTTACAAAATTATAGAAATAAAATTTTTTACAAATGAAGTCCATACTATAGTCTAGTCAATAGCCAAGTCCATAGTCTAGTTTATAGTCTAGTCTATAGTCTAGTCTATAGTCTAGTCTATAGTCTAGTCTATAGTCTAGTCTATAGTCTAGTCTATAGTCTAGTCTATAGTCT
>NW_025812546.1:0-1722 GCF_022045245.1 Lucilia cuprina
AGTCTAGTCTATAGTCTAGTCTATAGTCTAGTCTATAGTCTAGTCTATAGTCTAGTCTATAGTCTAGTCTAGTCTATAGTCTCGTCTATAGTCTAGTCTATAGTCTAGGCTATAGTCTAGTCTTTAATCTAGTCTATAGTCGTGTTTATAGTCGAGTCTATAGTCTAGTCTATAGTCTATTCTGTAGTCTTGTCTATAGTCTAGTCTATAGTTTAGTCTATAGTCTATAGTCTTTTTTTTAAGGTAGTCTATAGGTTTTTCTGTAAGCTAATCTATAGTTTATTCTATAGTCTAGTCTATGAACTTTTATATTGTCCAGTTTCGAGTACTTTTAACTTCTTAGAAAGTTATTCTTAATTTTCCAATTTTTAGATTTAAATTATTTGTTTAGTTTCTCTTCTTTTGGGAAAATTTGTATATCAAATATATTTTGTTTTGTTTTAATATAAAATTCCCATTTGTTGCCAAATCTTTTAACAATCGTTGTATTTTATCGATTTGTTAACAACACATCAGTGGCAAATGCAAAATAATATGCCGCAAGGAATAAATGATTGTTCGGTTTTGAAAAAACATGTTTATTTACAATCAGACAGACAGATACTAATGCTAACAAAAAACACTTGTTATTATCTATTGAATTTATTTATTGAAAAAGTGTTTCATTGAAAAAAAAAAAATACAAATTATTTATATAACTTGCGATTTAATGATGGCTGATGTTTAACGTTCAAAAATGTTTTTGTTTAGAATATATTATTCCCAGCATTTTTGTGGAAATCAGTTTTATATGTAAATTTAATTTGTATTGCTTTTAAGTGGTTTGTAAAATAATATTATAATTTGTTAGCAATTTTGTAAAAAGCTTTCTTTGAACTCGTTCTTTTGCTACTGTAGCAATTTGTTTAATTCAAGAAAAAATACGAAAAACTTAATCATTATAAGGAACAAATTCCTTTTTGGGTCGAAAAATCTATAAAACTAGTTTATAAACAAATTTTTCTAACTTTCTTGCATCCTAGTTACTTTAAGTGATTTTTCATAGAATTGTATTAGAATTAATAAATTATTTCATGTTTTTACTTATGATTTATTATTAACAATTGAAGAGATAAAAATTAAAATGGTTTTTGTCCTCTTATAACAGTCATACACTTGTTGTTAATCCTCCCATGCCCGAACAATTTAAGGGTGCCAATATAACAGCAAAAGCTGAATGACGGACTGAAGGAAAGTATAATTGAATTATTTATTATGTTCGCTTAAAGCCAAACCAAGAAAATATAGTTGTTCACAATTTTATTGGCATTTAACTTTTGGTGACATTTAAGGATTACCAGGAAACATTAATTTCTCTTTTAGCGACAAAATACTTAATGTACATGAAGAAAATTTTGCAAATATATTATTGTCAGCAAATAATTCCTAACATCAAAAGAGAAAAAAATATATATACAAAATGAATCAAAGGAACTGGTTGAGGGTGCTTTGGTTACGATGAAGAACATATTTCAATTCCATTTTATTTAAAAAAGATAATCCTTATTAATGGTTTGGTAGCATTAGTAAAAAAATGCTACACTTAATATTTGTTTAATCTAAAATACTTAACTAAACTGAACCAGAACTGAACTAGAACTGAACTAGAACTGAACTAGAACTGAACTAGAACTGAACTAGAACTGAACTATAACTGAACTAGAACTGAACTAGAACTGAACT
>NW_025812547.1:0-2115 GCF_022045245.1 Lucilia cuprina
CCAAAAATGTGAGTACATCAGTAAAATTCTACATAAACATGAATGATTTGATGGTGGGTATATAAGATTCGGCATGGCCGAATATAACAATCTTACTTGTTTTTTTTTGTTATTTCGTAAAAACAGGGACAAAAGAATATAAATTATTTCTTAAGCCATAAACTAAAGATGCATTTTCGAATGCACTACAAATTGCTTAAACCAAAATCTAAACAAAATTTAATTTTTAACAATTTATTTGCAACACCTTTCGATTAGTTGTGTGTATTGAATCTGCACTTGGAAAATAGGACATTTAGTATGGGAATCTAAGTAATTTTTTTTTGTCTTACTTAAATACCAATATGGTATTGGATTTTGTAAGGGCACTTAATACACTTTGTTTTGTAGAGTTGGTCTAAACTCTAGTAAAGGAATACTGCTATGAAACAAAAAAAAAATAGATTTTTGTGGGATTTTGTTGCGTTGTTTTTGTATTTGTTATAGATGGTTGTAGAAAAACTATAAGTGAGATTTATTGTTGCTTAAATCGTTGTAAACTATAAAATTTGCTTTCGTTATTTTATAACTACTTATTACCTTGACTATAAACATATATTGTTACATTTGAAAAGTGTGTAGGTGGGTAAAGAGGAGAGGCAATAAAGTTGGAAATTGATTTTTTTGCTTAGATTACTTTTACGTTTTTTTTCTAGATCAATTTGAAATTACGCAATTCTGATATATATTAAAGACGGTGCAGTTGTTTTGATAACAAAATAGATCATATTTAAGAATAGCTTCTCCTAAGTTGCCTTTAAAATCTGTTGAAAAAACCCTGTTAATTAAATAAACATTTTGATTGTAATCTCTGTAATTATATTGTATAATTTACACTTCATTCTCAAGTCTAAACACATTTACACATATATCAGACCGCTGCCAAAATGATTATTTACTCAGCATCACCAAATAAAAAAAAAAAAAAGAACCATAAAAAATCTTAAAACGACAAATACAACCTAAACCGCCAAGTTTTACACTTCAAAAACACTTCCAAATTGCTTATCTTCCATTACAGGTCTGTTTATTGTACAATGTTTTCTCTCTAATCTCCCAGGTTGCCAATTGCAATTTATACCACTAACATTCACAGTAGCTTATGTATTTTGTTTGTACTTCTTCACCTACAGCAGCAGCATTTAAAGGAAGTCAGCAGGGAGAAATAAGATTTCCGGGCAATTTTGTAAAGCTTAAGTGCTTTTTTTGTTGATTTTGTAAGTGGTAGTGTATGTATGAATGTATGTACGTTGTAACTGTTAAGCCATGTAAATGTGCGGTTTGAGGGATACTACTGTTATAATGTCACAATCATAAAATGTTCTAGTCTTCTGAGGGTATTCCCATTTTCTTGTATTTAGCTATATTTAAAGGTTGTACACGGCATATAGTTTTTTTTTTCAGTCACACGAGTTTTACATAACTACAAATAACCACAAGAAATCAAAGATTTACGATGATAGAGCATAAGACACTATTTTATTAAGTGTATTTTTTCAGTTGATTTCACAAATTTGGCTCATGAACAGTTAATGTTTAAAGACATTGATTAAGTACAAAAATAGTTCAGTTTTTCTTCTTTCTGGCTCAATTGGCTGCGAGTTGAAAAAACAAATTATTCTTAATAATGGCTACTTTTAAATGCCAAAAAATATTAGCAGATATATGAATATAAAGTTCATAAAATATTACGAAAAAAATAACTATGAATTTTCTTTACACAATAGCGACAATTTATAGCTTTATAAGTAGTGCGTATAAAGTCATTGCCAAGATAGAAATTCAATTAAATAGTCTTTTCTTTAAAAGAAGATAAAATATATTTGCCAAGAGATACAGTAATTAAAAAACATTAAAATGGCATAATTTTAATATTATTAAAAGCATCATAATTTAAAAATTATTTAATAAAAACAAGTTATTAGTAGATGTGACAGCTAAAGAATAGATATCGTAAAAAAACGACTAACTAGACTATGACTAGATTATGACTAGATTATGACTAGACTATGACTAGACTATGACTAGACTATGACTAGACTATGACTAGACTATGACTAGACTATGACTAGACTA
>NW_025812548.1:0-2112 GCF_022045245.1 Lucilia cuprina
GAACTAGAACTGAACTAGAACTGAACTAGAACTGAACTAGAACTGAACTAGAACTGGACTAGAACTGAACTAGAATTGAACTAGAACTGAACTAGAACTGAACTAGAATGGACATAAAAATGTCTCCAACATATTGTTTTCGATATCTAAAGATTACGAAGGTAAGATGTTGGCGATATATTATTTCGTTATTTTTGTAGGAATTATCTTTAAATTTTGCAAATTGTCATCTTATTACATTTAAAATAATTAGTGTTAACTATACCAGCCACAAATTTACCTTTAACTGTGTTCATGTTCTTCATTATAACGACAAGAATTATTACAGTGTTTAACGCATATCAATAGCTTTCGCAAAATAAAACTCTCATGTTCATTTTTTTGCGTTAAATATTTATAGATTAAAAATTCTTCGAAACGGGTTTGACAGTTTAGGAAATTGGCTCACTTTTGTACTGCTGTCTGCATATTGTGCCATATATATTTTACAAAAATTTTTGCTTGAGGATACAAGTAAAAATCCTTTACTTTAATCTTGAAATTGCTTATACGTATTTTAAACATCACATACTGTGATTTTTATTATATTTTTGTTTCATACTGTTTGATGCTCTTTGGTTTTGGTAAATTAAGAAAACCAGAAGGAAAGGGACAATAATGGAATGTCAAACTTGAAACATTTATAGGTTACTTACTAGCACAAACATTCTGTTTTTTACACACATACATACATATCAATACAATCCATAACTAAGAAAATCGATTTTTGTTGATAAAAATTCCTTGCATTTTTGTGTGTGCAAGAAAGTCTTTGTCTTGCTGTTCTCGATTGAAATTGAAAACTGAACAACAACAACAGTATAGAAATAAAATATCGGCCAATAAAATATTGTTTTTAACGATTTATCTTTCATGTTGTTAAGGAAATAAGGATTAAAGCTAATTTTGCTTTTATACAAGAAAAGCCTTTCTTTTGGTTACTTGAGCAATGTAGTTGAGTAACAGGAAATATTGTGAAAATTGTTGTAAATGAACCAGTGAAAATTATGTTATGGGTTGGTTAAACACACATGTGGCCATTACGAAAATAAATTGGTTAAAAGAAAAAATTCTGTAAACAGACACATAAACAAGTTATTATGTAATATATTCTTTATTGTTGTCCCGTTTGCTTTTGCTTTAGGGGAAAGGGAAATATTCCCTCTAAGTCATGTGTTGTTAAAACGTCAATAGGCTGGTAAAATAGTAATGTAATGGCCAATGGATTTATTAAGTTAGAGTAACCAGCTTCGTTTAGGAGTAAACAGGCGAATTTATTTAAATACCTTAGGGGAAATTCGGCGTTATAATGCATCAAGTCATGATTAAAAAACATATTTTTAATTTTTACGAAAAATAAAAAATTAGCTTTTTATTTTAAGAAAAAATATTGTTCGCTTTAAAAAACCATATCAACCGCACGCTATGTATGGCTGTAAGTCACTGATTATCTGGCGCTAAATAAACAAAATTCTTTTAAAAATCTTTCAAAAATAAACAATAGCTCTTATCACGATTCGTCATGAGTAGTCAATGCTAATCAATATATATTTTATTTATGAATATTTAGTTTCTTTTACTACTATGTGCTAAAAATAAAAACTAGAGATTAACAAATTATTATGTTCAAATTAAATTTGACAATCGTTTATAATCATGTATTATAAAATATGTCTGGTATAATTTATATGACATAGTTTTTGTCATTCACGAATTCTAGAAGATTAAAATTTTAAAAAGTCTTCTGAAATAAAACCTTATATTTTATAGACATCAGAGTAACCCTCCGATTTTAAAATTATGTATATTTGAGGAAATTTTAAAAACTTTTAAAACTGTAGTTTATAAAACATAACAAGTATGAATGTATATAATACCCTACACCAGTCAGTAAGTTAAAGATGGGAATTATTAAAAAAAGCATTTGATTTGTTTGTTTATTCCGGAATATTTTTAATTATTATTAACAAACAAGTAAGAGTGTTATATTCGGCCATGCCGAATCTTATATACCCACCATCAAATCATTCATGTTTATGTAGAATTTTACTGATGTACTCACATTTTTGGGTC
>NW_025812549.1:0-1854 GCF_022045245.1 Lucilia cuprina
CTAGTCTATAGTCTAGTCTATAGTCTAGTCTATAGTCTAGTCTATAGTCTAGTCTATAGTCTAGTCTATAGTCTAGTCTATAGTCTAGTTTATAGTCTAGTCTATAGCTTAGTCTATAGTCTAGTCTAAGCTCTAGTCTATGGTCTAGTCTATGGCTTAGTCTATAGTCTAGTCTAAGCTCTAGTCTATAATCTAGGTCTAGTCTATAGTCTAGTCTGTAGTCTAGTCTATAGTCTAGTCTATCATAGGACTAAGGATTAGGACTAAGACCAGGATATAGTAGGCTTCCACTTACCCGTTTACACTTGATGTGCCAAAAAAGTATAAATTTCGTTTGGATTTTTGTATAAGTACAGATTTTCATTTTACCAATAAAAAAAAAAATTATTCTCCACTAAAACATAAACTTGCAGCAGAAAACACTACCACACGTTAGTTCCACTTTAAATATACAACTTTCAAAACACTTAACAAAAAACTAATATTATAAATATTATATAAATGTTTGCAAATTTTTATATGTCATTATTTAAAACAAAAAAAATATATAATAAAATCTGGAGTAAAAATATAACAATTTATAGTAAAAACTAGTCTTGGCATGTTTGCCTAACTGTCAGTCAGTCGTTTGGACGACATTTTGTTGTTATTTTTATATTTCTGACAGTCGTCTGTCTGCTAAAAGCTTCGCTCATACATAATGAGCCAAAGTTTGTTTAACATTTTTGGGGTTTAACTTCTGACACAATATGACATTTTGGGGGTTTTGTGCCACTGACACATGTGTTTTTGGTGGTCTAACACATGCAAATACAATACAAACAGACAACAACAACAGCAACAAACTATTGTGGCATGAATAAAAATGAAGCTACCAAAGCCAACGAACCAAAAAAAAAGCAACAAATACTGTAGTACTTGAATTTTGTGTTAAAACACAAGTGTGTTTTGTTAGTATTAGTAGGTTAGAGTTACTAAAAGGATGTGAGTAGAACAAATTTGAAATAATAGCTTTGAAAAACATTAGAAATAAAAAAAGAGAGAACAAACCATTATTTTCTATACATTCAAATAACACAAATAAGTAAAAACCACACAAGCAGTGAAACTTAAACAGGAAGAAAACCTACAACATCAAAACAATTCCCCCCTCCAAAAAAAAAAAGAAAAACTCAAAACAATTGGGAACATGTAAAAAATTCTGCAACCAGTCATGTTGTTTTTCTTTAAACTTTGTTTTTGTTGGTGCTTACAATGCCCTAGCATTTGTCCAAATTTCCATGAGAGAGTAAATTTTTGTTGTACTTTTTAAACTTTATGAAGGCATTCTTCGAAAAAAAGGAAAATTCAGAAATTCCGAAAAAAGTAGGCAGCAAATTTGTAAGAAAATTTATGGTCATTAAGGTCGTTTTGTATTCTCGTTGGTTCCTACAGACAAAGCTGTTTGATTTACCATGTTATTTTATGGTGCCCTAAATATTCGCTTACATGGATTTATGCTTATACATATATATGTGTATGTATCTGTGTAGGTAAGAATGTAGAGACTTTTGTAGAGAGTTAGAGTGTGAAATGAAAAAGTACATATCTGAAGAAATCTTTTGAAATCTCCTTACTCATCTCTATATCGTGTTAATTTTTGTATAAAATTCAGAACAGAAATTTGTCTATAGATTAGACTATAGACTGGACTATAGACTGGACTATAGACTGGACTATAGACTAGACTATAGACTGGACTATAGACTAGACTATAGACCTGACTATAGGCTAGACTATAGACTAGACTATAGACTAGATTATAGACTAGACTATAGACTAGACTATAGACTAGACTATAGACTAGACTATAGA
>NW_025812550.1:0-1367 GCF_022045245.1 Lucilia cuprina
AGACTAGACTATAGACTAGACTATAGACTAGACTATAGACTAGACTATAGACTAGACTATAGACTAGACTATAGACTAGACTATAGACTAGACTATAGATTAGACTGCATACAAAATTCCTACAATAAACCATCAATAACTTTAGGTCTGGCTAAATAATGACAAATTTTCTCATTTTCTATTTGTTTTAAAAACATGATAATTTTCTTCATTTTCATATGAAATACAAAAAAAAAACTACATTAGAAAATAATTTGAAAAAAATGCAGACAGAGGAAGCAAGATTAACACTTAAATAATAGAAATAAGAGATATATAAAGTTTTAGAGAAAACAATAAAGTTTTAAACTAGAGTAGTTACAACATTATTAACAGAATATAAATAGAAACAACATAATAGTAGTTTTAAAAAGATACATAAATATTAGAGAAAATAGAGGAAAATGAAGCAAAAAACGAGAAAAACAAGTTAAAGTTCATAAGTTAAATAGTTGTTACAATTTGTAAAAAAGACAATTTTATTCTTAACATTTTATGTTTTCATAAACATTTTGTTGTTTAAAACAATAGAATAAGTTGCTGCTACTGTTGACCTGCAAACAGTCATCTAAACATACATTATGCAATGGATGAATGATTTAGTTTGAGATTTTTTCTCTAGTATTATTTGTTATTACCAACAATTGTTGACAACATTTTATTTGTGACCTTTTTCTTTTTTGCTCAAACAAATTCTATTCTTACATTTTCATCATATTATCAATCTTAGGGGAATATTGTCACAACACCTGTTGCTTTAATAGTCGTTCTACTTTACATATACATACATACGTACATGAATGTATGTGCTTGCTTGTTCGTATGGTATGAATACATGTTTTTCTCTATAGGTTTGGCCAAACACCAATATTTATGTTAATTTTACTTTATAGAGCCTCATGACTATTTTATATAAGCACATTTTAGCCTTAAGTCATTGTCTTACCATAAATACTTTACTAACAAATTGAAAATGTAGCTATTGGGAGCTTAAACGAAATGTTATTTATGTTTGTATATAACTTTTAACGCTAAAGCATTTTACTAGCCTCCAGTTGTGCTGGAAAATAATTGAAAATATTTTTTTATTATGAAAATTGTTTAAAAAGAATATTATTTATAATGGTGAGTTAATTATGGAGAAAAGTTATAGTTTTATTTTGCTATTAACCGAAAGGGATATTTGTTATAATAATACCAGAAATTTTATTAAAAGTTTTTAGTCTAGTCTATAGTCTAGTCTATAGTCTAGTCTTTAGTCTAGTCTATAGTCTAGACTATAGTCTAGTCTATAGTCTAGTCTATAGTCTAGTCTATAGTCTAGTCTA
>NW_025812551.1:0-1921 GCF_022045245.1 Lucilia cuprina
CTAGACTATAGACTACTCTATAGTCTAGACTATAGACTACTCTATAGTCTAGACTATAGACTACTCTATAGTCTAGACTATAGACTACTCTATAGGCTAGACTTTTCTGTTTTTAAGGGTATAGACTACTATATAGTCGATACCAAATATAGTTGTGTAGTCTACAAATACATAGATTTTTCTTTTACAAAGAAATTTTTCTCAATGTATATAACTATGTGTATATTACCATTATATGATAACACATCCTCCAATATTTTTTCTTTTCTACTTATATTTCATGCACTTTTCTGCATCGATACTTTTAAGAAATAAATGTGTATTTGTGTTATTAGATCCATTTTTATGTGATACAAATATGAATGTGTGTCTGACAACAGCATTATTATAACAACACTACAAATATAAATTTCTGCCACATTTGCTAGTTTGTATGTTTTTGCATTTACTTATTCAAGTATTTATTTAAACTTATATAGTTTGAAGGGTAAAATGCAAAAAAGCAAAAGTGAAGTATTTTATATATTGCAGACATGAACAGGGAATTTACTTGTATAATATTTCAATTTGTTGCAAGTATTAAGATGCAAAAGGATGAAGACATATTGTGGTCTTCACCACCAAAGATACTTGATATTGGAGTAAAAGGCAAAATAGAGAACGTTTAATCAACTGTATAGATGATCCATGCTATTAAGGGGAGCTTTAATTTGAGATTTTTTTTAAGTGTTTTAAGTTCAAACTTTAAAGTGAGAAAAAAAATGGTTTCTATTAGAAAGACTGTAATGTTGGAGTCTTTAACTTAGAGTGAAATAAAAATCACTAATTTTATGTAGTGGTAATGCCACTCAAAACCTTTTCATTATTTACAAAATACTGTACAATTTTCTTAATTAATCGCTTTGAAATAAAATATTTTTCTTATGCATATCTTCTTTAATTTAATTGTATTTCCGCAAACATCTTATTTTCTTATTCATTTAAATGTAATTTTATTTTTAAAAAATAAAATAATAACTAAAAACATTTCTTTTCCACAAAATATCCAAAAGTTGTCAAAAAAACTTAAGACAAAAAAAAAAAACATTCAAGGAATATTAAGTGGTTAAGTCACAAAAAATTTGTAGTGTAATGCAATTGGTGCAACATATCAATGTAGTGATATTGATACATTAAAAATGGAAACATTTAAGCAGGAAATAAAACGGCCATAACTAAAAATAGACAACAATTTCATGTATAGAAATGAGCTTATTAAGCCTATTTTTTCAATATTAGCTATTTATTACTAAGTAATACAAATTATGCTCACTTTGCAATTTATAAAGAAACAATTAAATTTCCACAAATGTTTAAGTCAAATAAATTTAAATATCACATCAATGTCATGTGCAGTAATTCATATCATAACATCATCACTATGTACATCACAAGCTGCATATAACAAAACTCTATCATCATCATGCTTCTTAATTGCTGCTGTTGAAATATTTTAGTTAAATGCAACTGAAACAAGTATAAATAAATGGCTTTGGCTTTTGTTAAGGAAAATGACAGCAAATGCTAATTAAATTGTGAGCAAACAAAATTTTAAGTAAATTCTGAAGATAAACTTAAATCAAATATATAAAGTAAAACATCAAAGAGATTACTAAGTGATAAATTTTAAATTACTATAAAACTTACTATAGACTACAGACTACTCTATAGTCGAGACAATAGACTACTCTATAGTTGAGACTATAGACTACTCTACAGTCGAGATTATAGACTACTCTATAGCCGAGACTATAGACTACCCTATAGCCGACAATGTAGACTACTCTATAGTTGAATCTATAGACAATTCTATAGCCGAGACAATAGACTACTCTATAGTCGAGACAATAGACTACTCTATAGTTGAGTATATAGACTACTC
>NW_025812552.1:0-2123 GCF_022045245.1 Lucilia cuprina
ACTAGACTATAGACTAGACTATAGACTAGACTGTAGACTAGACTATAGACTAGACTATAGACTAGACTATAGACTAGACTATAGACTAGATTATAGACTAGACTATAGTCTATACTGTAGACTAAACAATAGTCTAAAGTTTATTATAGACTATAAACTAGATTTTAGACTAGATTATATATAGACTAGACTATAGTCTAGAGTATTGACTAGACTAGTAGACTGGACTATAGACTAAACGATTCTTCTTTTTTTGTAAATGGTGTAACAAATAATACAAAAGTTTTGCTAGCAAATGCACGACAACGTAAATATCATACTGTACAAACATGCTATTTAATAGAAACTCTCAGAGCTGGTAATGCATTTATATTGTTAGTTATTAAACATAATGCTTCTTTGTATACATAGAATGTTGTACATATAACTATAATACCTATATACATATGGCTGATTATTTAGAAATGTTATGCATTCTAATAAGCCTTATTAAATATATACTACCTGTCATTATTATAAACAACAAAACATATTTAGACTGACAGCATGTAGTAGGTATTGTTTTTATAAACAGCAACTAACAAAAACATAATGAACTTAATAAATTTTAAATAAATATATTTTGTTTTGGAAATTATTTAAGTAATAATCTTATTGTAGAATTTGTATCAATGTTATTAATATGAAAGTTTTATAATCAACAGTGGGATTAATTGGAAATCTAATATAGTTTTACTGTTTTATTAAGAGAAACATCTCAAGTATTTAGTAGGAAATACTTTTTAACTAAGAAAAATAATTTGTAGTGTAATTTTGCACTTTTGCCTTTTGCTTTTATAAAGATTTATATAAGAAATTTTAAATGCTAATCTACTATGTTATTTAAAAAGTGTAATTATAAAAAAAATCAATAAAATTTAATTTTTTTCTATAAAATACATACATTAAATGACATTATCTTGCTTTAATAATAGTCCTTTTGAAATTACTTTAATACAAGTGTGAAGCAATAAATATAAATCTTAAATTGTGTATGTGTTGCATTTGCCCAAATTGTCTTTTATAATTTTTATTTATAAAGTCCTTCTTAACATTTAGTCAATGATAAGTGTTTCTTTCTTGTATCCTTCCAAAAAAGTCAAATAGTTTTCTTTTTCTAAAGGATATACAATATAGACTTGAAAAAGATTTAACTCTTATCTGTATTCTTCTACAGAATAGAATACTTGTCTATTAAAAAGGACCTTGTAGTCTATACTTGTACATATAAGATATACATACATATTATATTAAATGTGGTCATATTTTTGAAAACCAAAAATATAATAACAATAATAAAAATAATAATGAAAAATAAATAGAAAAATATATAAAGAATGAAATAAGTCAACTATAATTGTAAAAGAAATTTTAACAAACAATATCTTCCAATAGCCAAGAGTTGCTGCAGCAAATGTCCAATTGTTTAACTGTATAAAGGAAACTGTTTATTTCAAATAGTTTTTTGTTGGCACGTTCCAAGAGCCCATTACTATACAGATACGTGAGTGTGTGTGCATGTGTGTCCTTTTTACTCCTTTTTATTGTGTCTGCTCTATGTTTGGTTAAGTTTATTATTTTTGTTGTTGCTGTTGGACAATTGTTTGTTACATACGGCCATAATTCATAAAGACCATAACTTCTAAAGAATACAACGAAATAAAACACATACATATATGGATACAATTCTAGGACTATAAGACAGTGGGCTTTTTTTTTGCTCTTGTAGTCCGATATACTTGTGTATCATTCTTTACCATCAATTACATTCTATTGTAGTGCATAGCATTGGGTTAGGTTAATTGATTATATTGAACTCCATAAGGCAAAGGCTGAATATTTTTTAAAATAAATAAGGGTTATACACTATCTTTGCTTAGTTTGGAATTTACAGTGGAACCGATTTTTAAAGAATTAATGATTAAGTTGTTCATTAAAATAATTATATTTAAAAAAAAACTGAATTAGAACTGAATTAGAACCGAACTAGAACTGAACTAGAACTGAACTAGAACTGAACTACAACTGAACTAGAACTGAACTAGAACTGAACTAGAACTGAACTAGAACTGAACTAGAACTGA
>NW_025812553.1:0-1731 GCF_022045245.1 Lucilia cuprina
AGAACTGAACTAGAACTGAACTAGAACTGAACTAGAACTGAACTAGAACTGAACTAGAATTGAACTAGAATTGAACTAGAACTGAACTAGAACTGAACTAGAACTGAATAAGAACTGAACTAGAAGTGAACTAGAACTGAACTTTTGAAAGTAGAAAGTTATTTTTTTGTTTCTTCTAAAATTATTGGAATTTGTTAAAGTTAAATTAAGTTTATTTTTTTTTTTTGATGTTGACAATTTGTTAAAGGCCCATTTGTTAAGAAAATCTCTAATTTTTGTTGTTGTTGTAATGAAAGTAGTCGGCACCCTAAGGGTATTTTTTATGGGTAGAAATAGTGTGTTGACAAATTTTAAAATTTATAATATGTTGTAATTTTTAGCAGCTCTGCTATTTATATAATAAAATCGAATTTTGGCGGTTCCATAAACAAAATATGATTTTGTATAAAAATTAAATAGAAAACTTATTCAACCGTTAAATGCACATGTTACCAATTTAGTGATAACAGCCTACGAAAAATAAACATGTATAAACAAAAATAATAATAATAATACAATGTTTACTGACTGGCAGACAAAAACAAGAAAAAAATTATATAAAATAATAATAAAGTAGCTGAAGGGAAAAAAGCCGAAATATTTTATTAGAGAACACTTAAAGAAATTAAAAGATGAAACAAAATTTTCTGCAAATTTTTCGAACTATATAAATATTTGTTAGCAATTTTATATTATAGTTATAAATAATTTGGAAATCAATTTTTTACCAAAATTAAGAATATATTTTTTAAATTAACTTTTAATTGGATTCCTATTAAAAATTCCAACACAATAAAAATCTTAAGGTTAATTTTTTCAGTGTAAAAATTCCAATGTGCGTTCGTTCATTCATTAATTTTCTTTAAAATAAAACAAAAACAAACATACCACTGTAATCGAAAAAAATCCCACAACATCATGTAAAAGACCAACAACATATGAACAGGCCGCAAATAATAATGAAATATTTTATTTTTTACTCATATTAATGTTGAATATAAAACTAGACAAACTGACAGACACACAATCCCTAACTCATACAGTTTTTTTGAGTGTCTCTCCGACAGCCATTTAGCTCGTCAGTCAGTGATTGCCTTTGGTGGTCATGTCTCTAAATTAATAAACAGAAAAGTTTATTTATTTTTATTTATGTTTTTTTTTTTGTAGTGTTAGTTTGGAATTGGTTAGTCATCGAACCAACCAACCAACCATCTATCATCAACAAAAATAACAAATATACTAATATATCATCAACATCATCATGATTAACAACATCATTGAATATGCAATGTACACAAAATTACAGACATTGTCAAACCCATTTTCAAAATTTAGACATCAAACAAGACTTTAAAATGTCAAGATTTTGGTTTGAAAATTTTATAAAATTTTTATTTTAACAACGAAAATAGCGAAGTAAAAAACCAACGAATACAATATCAAATGTTTGGAAAACTATAATGAACTAAAACTGAACTAGAAATGAACGAGAACTTATATAGAACTGAACTGAACAAGAACTGAACTAAAACTGGACTAGAACTGAACTAGAACTGAACTAGAACTGAACTAGAAATGAACTATACTTGAACTAGAACTGAACTAGAACTGAACTAGAACTGAACTAGAACTGAACTAGAACTGAACTAGAACTGAACTAGAACTGAACTAGAACTGAACTAGAACTGAAAT
>NW_025812554.1:0-1914 GCF_022045245.1 Lucilia cuprina
TGAACTAGAACTGAACTAGAACTGAACTAGAACTGAACTAGAACTGAACTAGAACTGAACTAGAACTGAACTAGAACTGAACTAGAACTGAACTAGAACTGTATAAATGCATTATTTTTATATACGCCCATGGTTAGAATAAAAATTATCTTCAAAAATTTAAATATTGAATGATATTAAAATTGTTTACAAATAAAGAAAAAGTATAAAGTTAAAAACTGTTTTAGTTTCTGCTTTAACAAATTTAATTTAACTTAATTAGTTTTTCGCGAAATAGTTAAGTATTATAACCTACAATCAAATATATAATAACCCTATTAAAATAGACATTTTAAACGAATGTTGAAAACAATAAAGTTGTTCCGGCAATTTTTAAACGCACATCCGTATACGTTTCATTGGTGGCGTTAAAATAAAAATGCAAATAAAATAGAACAAAAATATGTGTATATTTTTGGGATAAAATAATTTAATATTTGGCATTCAATAATATTGTTGTTAGGTGCTCTGCAATTTAAAGCATTTGTGCGTAGTTTAGCAGAACAAACTTAATTTTAAATTTCCAATTAGTGCAAACGAATAGCACAACAATAAATACAAAACTAATTTGGAGACGCACATGAAGTTAAACACTCAAATACATTTTCATTGATTTATTCGTTTGTAAGTTGTAAGATGAAACCATGATATATTGATTCATGCCAAACAATCAATTCTACATAATAATCTTTTGCATCGGCTGCAATAAATCTAAATGCATAGAGACACATACATGTATATCTAAGTTTTCAATTGCTCTTACAGTCATGAAACAAAATATCGGTAGGAGGATGAAGTTTATACATAAATGTTTACAAATAAAAAAGGCAACAACAAGGCCAAACAAACAATATTGATAATACATCGACCAAATACGCAATTGTTTCACAAGTTTATCTATAACACACTCATAAATATAAATTCATCTATACTTAGACATACAAATTTATATAAAATCTATTTGTTGCCCAGCACGTTCATAATCACAGCCAACACACTAATATCTACACGTTTACTTTTACTGACTGGGTTTAGACAGCTAGTACAATAATAGAACAAACCACTAGTATCCAACTACTAATATCGCTGCTCTACTAGTTCAAAACAATAAACCACTACAACAACAAAACTCTACTCTCCTATACATACATACATACAAATACACATAAATAAAATTATATGTATACTTGTTTGATACAAGCTCGCACTCATTCACGTTTTACTGAATTAGACTCATGGGTGGAAAATTGTATGAAAGCGATTGATTTAACTAGTTAATGGGGATGGTGCTCCAAAAGAAGGCGGACAGACTTCAGTAATGTGTGGTCGTTTAGAAAAACAAATTGATTTCAAATTCAAATGCAAAACAAACAATTGAGTGAGCAGCAACCATTCGATTGAAATACCCCACCATCTTTCTGTCTTTTCTCAGGACGTTTTGTTGTAACATTGAGTTCAGTTTGCGTATGAGGTTTCAATTTCCAAATATCCTTTCAACAATTTAACTAAAACCGAAGTGACCAAAATGTAAGTACTAAAGCTAAAGAAACTACTACTATTTCATTTGCAGATTTAACGGTGGGCAAGTAAAATACTAGAACAGAACTAGAGTATAAATTGAACAAAACTCGAATAGAACTAGAACAGAACCGAACTAGAACAGAAGTAAAACAGAACTAGAACAGAACTAGAATAGAACTTGAACAGAACTAGAACAGAACTAGAACAGAACTAGAAGAGAACTAGAACACAACTAGAACAGAACTTGAACAGAACTAGAACAGAACTAGAACAGAACTAGAACACAACTAGAACAGAACTAGAACAGAACTAGAACAGAACTAGAACAGAACTAGAACAGAACTAGAACAGAAC
>NW_025812555.1:0-2784 GCF_022045245.1 Lucilia cuprina
TAGACTAGACTATAGACTAGACTATAGACTAGACTATAGACTAGACTATAGACTAGACTATAGACTAGACTATAGACTACACTATAGACTACACTATAGACTAGACTAGTCTATAATCTAACTATAAACTGGGCTGGACTATATTAAACTACACTATATACTTTGCGTTAAGATTATTGTGGGTTTTGCTCTTAGACTATAGTTGAAACAAAATATTAGTTTATTTCATAATTGATAGATAGTCCTTTGTGGGATTTTGTTATAGGAAAAGATTTGATTATGTTAATATACATATATTATGGTCCTTATTATAACAATTTATCAAAGGTTTATAGAACAAACTTTATATGAAAAATTGTCAATAAACCTTTGATAACTTATTATGAATATATATGTCAATCGTACATATATATTATAAATATGAAGCCATACCTTCTACAATACTAAACAAATATTTATTTGCCTCATATATCATTTTTCATACTCAAATAGTTTCTGTTTTGCAAAAGAAAAAAAAAATAAGAAGAGGTTAAGCAAATTATAGCTAATTTGAAAGTTTTTCTCACACACACCTTAAGCCAAATAAATCATAATTACTTTTCAAATGCGATAGTAGCTAACGGCCATAAAAGTATAAATTTTGTATGAGTAGAAAAATTGTGATATAAAATTTTACTTCTTTTTGAATGGAAACATGTTGTTGTTCTAGTTTAAGCAGCTACTAACAAAATACACTTGCAGCTAAATTTGCTGCAAGTAGTTGCAGTAGTTGTTATATATGCAGTTGCTATAGAAAACAGCGAAAAGAAGCAAGCTGAAAATAAAAAGAATAACTCGCTATAATACCAATAATGATTGTGATGTTTGGCCATAATAATATTGCTAAAGTTGCTGGTTGGTAGCGTGAAATTTTATAAACATGATAATGACGTTGATGATGTTTTCTAAAATAGTTATGTGAATGAATTTACTTATTGCTGCTTGTAGTAGAAGTGTTTTTAATTTAGGTTTCAAATATGTAATTTACGTTTTAAGGCGCCCATAATTTTCTAAAATACTTGGCGCCTATATATGTTATTTAAAAAGAACATTAACATTTTTAGTTGTTTTCTTAATATGTAATTTTATGTGTGAACATGTTGAATTGTAATACAAATTGTTAAATTTTCTGTTTGTTAAAATTTTAATTTACTTTCTTATTCTTAAATCAATAAGGTAGAGAAAATTTCTTTCAATCTGAAAATTTTACAAATAGTGGTAAGTTTGTATTCTTTATTTGGATTGGAGATACATTTTCAATTGAAAATAAATGAATGGTATTGAAAACATAAAGTTTCATAGTTCAAGAAATTGATATATATTTTACCTTAAACAAATACCTATGAAAACTTACACGCATACACTAGCAACTGTAGGGAGATTTATGCTATTTTTGAGAAATATTTCATTTGTATTTTAATAAAGCCACTCTTACCCTTAACATCTCAGGCTCCTTATTTAAACATTTCTTGCCAAGTTCTTCATAAAATATATTAATATACATTCATTGGATATTTTGTTTAAACAAAAAAGTCAAAAATATATATATAGAATATACGTTTGTAATAAAAGAAAAAGAAAATCCTTAAAAATTGTATTTAACTTGCAATTGTAATTTTCGATACCTGCAGCCTTTAGGTCCCAGAAATAGTGAAGGATGTGAAAATACATATTAAAAAAAAAGAAAATGTAAAAACTGTTACAGAAATATTAACAACATACTTCAACTTAATACTCAATTTCATATTTACCCCAAATTGAAAAACAAACTATATTTTCTATAAAAAAAGAAATATACGGCCTGTGCAATTACCATTTGTACTCGGATTCGTATGTATTTATGAAGGATAAAAATGCTTTTATAATATTTAATATTTAAAATAACGACCAAAGAAATGAAAGAAGACAGGAACAAAAAAAAAATAATACTTTATAGTTGGAATTTTTGAAAAAAATATATATTTTATACAGCAAGTGATAAAAATTCAGAAAAACAATTTAATCAACAATTTATAATAAAAAAGATTTACAGCTAAACTTTACACACGATTTCAAATAAGATAATACATATCATGTGCTCGTTACATGTTTTTCTTATAACTTTCGGTCAAATTATTTCTTTACAAATTTTTTCTTTGTCACCTATTGTATATAACAAATATGCAATCATATTTCAACAAACAGAAAATAAATTAACTTTTACTATAAGTGAACATTTCTTTTTTTCCTGAAAATAAAAAGGAATAATATTTTGACGCATATACGAAATGTTTCAATGTGAGAGTGCCACACAAAATAATAATTTTTCCAAAATAGTACAACAAGTATATATTGTTAAAAATGAACCAAAAATTATTTCTGCAACTGACTGATTTTATACAAATTATTATAGGGAAAAAAAGTAAAAGAAAAACAAAGACATACAAAAATAATTTTACGGACGAACATACATATGCACGTCTATATAAAAATATGTATGCAGCAGTGCTATTTCCACACCCTACATCATGTAAAAATTATAGTCATATATAAACTGTGTACATTTGACAAAGCAAAATAATAGAATAAAACTTACGCTAAACACCACACATGAGTCATGTCAAGACTACTTACCAACTAAGTTATAGACAAGACCGCATCAGACTATAGACTAGACTATAGACTAGACTATAGACTAGACTATAGACTAGACTATAGACTAGACTATAGACTAGACTATAGACTAGACTATAGACTAGACTATAG
>NW_025812556.1:0-1600 GCF_022045245.1 Lucilia cuprina
ATAGTCTAGTCTATAGTCTAGTCTATAGTCTAGTCTATAGTCTAGTCTATAGTCTAGTCTATAGTCTAGTCTATAGTCTAGTCTATAGTCTAGTCTATAGTCTATCCTGTTTAAGCAGTTAAAGTATTTCTTAACATTAAATTCCTTAAATAAAAAAAACGTTATATTCATAAGTTTGTTTAAACAACGGCTTTTTTCCCCTTCTCTTCACAACATTATCCCTTTAGATTGCCTTCACTTAATTTGAAATATAAAGTTTAGTTTTTTACATATTTAATAAATCTACACGGGCTTAGAAGTAGACAGTTGATAACGTGGCTGAAAAATAAAATGTAAATTTCGTGCGAAAATTAAGTAAAAATCTGAAAAAAAATAAATGCAAATGAGTCTAAACCGGAAATGACACTTGTATTTTGTTCCGTGATTGCATTCCCACAAAAAAAAACACAACAACAAAAACAATTATATGCCAAAAACCAAATGTAGTCTAATTTTCCTAAAGATTATTTTGTTGTAATCACGAAAAAAAATGGCAATTGGCCAATAAAAATGTGTTAAACACAAAAAAATGTTTGTCAAATAACAAGTGTTTACTTTGATAAGAGTGGCAAACCTTATACTTTTAGCTACTAACACACAAATATAAAAATAAAAAATGACGATTTAAAAACAATAGTTCTTGTCTTACACAAATATCTATTATAATTTATTTTAAATTTCTAAGACTGGCCACCCTATTCCCCGGTCTTTATATGCAAATATTTCTTTTGTGAAGCAACAATAAAAAATAGTTAGCAGCTCATTTTATTTAAAAGGCAAGATTTTTTTCGACTACTTTATTGTTATTTTTATATTTTCATTTCCTTTTGCCACATTTTTCTACAATCGTTCTTCCTCAGTTCTATAATATAGCGCACAACAACTCTTAAAATCGGCTTAAAATTTAGCATCATTTTGTTTAGTTTGGATGTCTTTTTTTTTGGTTTTAGTTCCTTTTTTCTTTATTGCTTGGCAAACAGGCGAAACTGTTTTCTGCAACAATATTTGAGTTTGTATTGGCGACATCGTATCTTCCTTTTGAGACCAAAAAAAGAGAATAAACGTATTCAAAATTTTAATTCTTCCTTCTCTTCTTTCCACTTACTCTATTATCAAACTGAAATCCAAAGCTGCAAATTATTCATATCGTTAAAATAAACCGGAAGTGTTTCTTTTTAGATTGTGTAAAATAAATGTTCAATTTCAAGGATTATTTTGTGGTATTTGTCAGCTGCAGCAATAAAAAACCATTTACAAATCATTATAAATGCTAAGAAATACTAAGATAAGTGGAGGAAGTGGAACAAAGTGGTAGAGGAAATGAAGCATACAATTTTTGGCAATATAAAAGAAAGAAGAGTAATAATTAAAATATTCATTTAGAGGTGAGGAAATAAAAAATAGACAATTTTATTGGAAATTTGCTAAAATAGTGAGTTTATTAAATGAATACAGACAATAGACTATAGACTAGACTATAGACTAGACTATAGACTAGACTATAGACTAGACTATAGACTAGACTATAGACTAGACTATAGACTAGACTATAGACTAGACT
>NW_025812557.1:0-1065 GCF_022045245.1 Lucilia cuprina
AATTAATTATAACCCAAATTATAATTAATAAATTAGTAGCAAAGTTAATTTCCTTACGTGATTATTTACTGTGTCTTATACAAATCTAGTGGATTTGTGCATAATTTGGGGTTCTATTTTTAAAGTGAATGAAAGTATTTTTTTAAATCTTTTAAATCTTTTCCTGGTGGTTAACCAGATTTGAGAATAATAGTATTTTACTTTTTGTCCTGTTTCTGATTTTGAGTATAGTAATTTATCGTTTCAAACAAAATGTCTAATGAACGAAGTCCCGAGGCGAATATTCCACCTCCTCTTCCGCATGCTCCTTTACAAATCGAGCCTTCTGTATGTCATGTTTGTCATGAATCTATGGAAGAAGGTGCCGATTGCCTCATAATTCATGACTGTTCTCATGCATTTCATAGAAACTGCATAGAATCATATTTATCTAATCGGTCTGAATGTCCTGAATGTAAGAGGTCATGTCAATTATCTGAACTTAGAAAATTAGTAATTGTTTCAAGAGTCACATCTGTTAGAACTAATCCTAAGGCAAAAACAAGAGGTGCTTTAGCAAAGCATTATAATACAAGACAATCTCAAAAATATGCTTTTTCTGACCCAAATCCCCAGAATACGAATATCACCACTTTTCAGGAACAGACTACAAATGTGGCTGAAATCAGTCAAAATAATAACAATTCTTTGAATTCGCCGATTAGAATTACCACTCCCACACCAACACAAGCTAATACAAATACTATTGATTATTCTCAGATTAATAGATTAATCGAAGAAAATCTTAATCGCATATTGGGGAACCTTAATCTTGTTCCACAATCTAATGTTAATGGTATTCAAGATAATAATCGTAATTTTCAAAACAATAACAATAATGTTAATAATTTTCAAAATCCATCAAATTATGGTGAACCTCAAAGGCAACAAACTCGCCTCAACGGCAATAACCCATACTCGTTTTCACCTATCGCAATTTCTAATCTGAGTTCTAGCTCCATGCATGGCGACAAGATCACTTCCATAATTCAGAACTGGAACCTCAAGTTCGACGGTTCATCTACT
>NW_025812558.1:0-1517 GCF_022045245.1 Lucilia cuprina
AGTCCTTTATAATTGAACCGATTTGTAATTTTCTTGAAAACTGTGTCGGAAACATAACTCCAACAATTATAGTAAATGACTTAAAAAGTTTATTTAAAAATGTTAATACCGACTATATGTTAGAAAAATATTTAACAGAAAAAAGACTTATAGAGGAATTACAAGTATTTTCAATTGACGAATCCTTAAATGCTAAAGGCACTTTAATGCCTTTACGTTTTCAGTTTGAACAGATTTTTACAAAAGATGGTTTAATTGACAAAGTTCTTACCCATATGGAAGCTACTGAAAAAAACGATAGAAAAATTAATTTCATACAGTCAGACCTATGGAAACAAAAGAAATCCCTATATCCTAATAAGATTCTGATTCCATATTATTTATACAATGACGATTTTGTCATTAATAATCCATTGGGTTCCAAAGCAAAAAATCAGGCAGTATGTAATTTCTATTATAGCTTTCCGTGCATGCCACAGAACTCCTCAAAATTGAATAGTGTTTTTCTTGCATGCTCCATACTTTCAGCTGACGTTAAAAAACATGGAAATAAATGTTATGATGCTCTAATTGAGTCAATCATTGACCTTGAAATAACTGGCATTGAAATAAATACTGTAACTGGACCGAAAAAGATTCATTTTATAATGGGCCTTATGTTAGGTGATAACCTAGGACTCAACTGCACTCTTGGCTTCTCAAAGTCATTTTCAGCCAAATATTTTTGCAGATTTTGTTTAATAGAAAAAAAAGATTCACAAAAGGCCGTAACTGAAAATGAAGCACTTTTAAGAAATAGAATAAACTATAGGGAAGCTCTTGAAACTGAAACCCCAATGGAATACGGTATAGCAACAAAGTCAAATTTTAATAATATACCTTCATTTCACGTAACTGAAAATTTCGCTATCGATGTAATGCACGACCTCTATGAGGGAATATGCCACTTAATTTTATGTAAATGTTTAGTACACTTTATTAAAAAAATGAAATATTTGACTATTGATGATGTTAACACCAGAATTAAATATTTTTCATACTTTAAAAATGACAGAGGGACTGAAAAAGTTAGCATTACATTTAAGGAAGTAGATAGTTGTAAACTTAAATTGTCAGCTAGGCAAATGATGTCATTTTGTTATTATTTTCCAATTTTGTTCGGGGAATACATACCTCAGAATGATGAAGTGTGGGAGTTTCTATTAACATTCTTTGATTTAATTGAAGATTTGTTATGTTATGAAATATCAGATTCACTAATTTCTAAAATAAAAAAAAAATTGAAATCCTCAATCAAACCTACCAAAATTTATTCAAAAGTAATTTAACCCCAAAATTTCACAATCTACTTCATTATCCAATGATAATGCAAAAATCTGGACCATTACGTAATTTTTGGAATTTTAAATTCGAAGCTAAACATAAAGAATTTAAAATATATTCTCATATAATAACATCCAGAAGAAATATAACCAAATCCTTTTCTATAAAACACCAAATAAAATTTGCAAATTTAA
>NW_025812559.1:0-1781 GCF_022045245.1 Lucilia cuprina
CTAGTTCAGTTCTAGTTCAGTTCTAGTTCAGTTCTAGTTCAGTTCTAGTTCAGTTCTAGTTCAGTTCTAGTTCAGTTCTAGTTCAGTTCTTGATCAGTTCTAGTTCAAAATCCAAGAAAAAAGAGTTGTCAAAAGAGACAACCTTATTATTTGTGTATTTATTTTTTATTTTCAGTCTTACACCGATTGTGTGAGCAGTAGTTTATAATGCAGCACCACCATGCCGCTTGTTGTTGGTTAAAGTGCCAAGATGAAGCGCCAAATGTCAAGTAGCCAAACATGAAAATGTAAATTCAGTTCTTTTTTCCTGCTCTTTTTTTTTGCTACAGAACACACATTTGAAATAGAACTTTATTCATAATATATCAAAATGCATTATGGTTGAGAAATTTTTCTCTGAATATTTAACAAAATGAATGAGAAGAATAAAATCACAACAGAAGAGGTATTCAACTGACTAACAGAAGAGGTATTCAACTGACTAAGTTAAAACATTTAGAAATTCTAATTTTTAGTTAGATTTTTTTCTCGCAAAGCGGAAGTATTTTTATTCACATCATGCCAGTAACTCGTTCATTTGATTAAATTTATCTTAGCTAGCAACCATCCATCCCTATCTAAAGCATAACTTTTTTTATTTTATTTTACATCATAATTATTCCATGGGCTTTTCGTTTGAAGTATCTTTTTTCATTTAGATTTCCTTTTCTTCATGTGGATATAAGTGAATAATATTTTGGCTGATATGATTTTCATTGTTTTGCGCCATAAAATTCTTTTCTTTAGATTAAATATTTTTAATAAATTTCTTAAGGTTTTAAAAAAAAACTAAATTAATTTAATGTTTTATAATATTTTCTGCAAGTTTTTTTGTTGATGTGGGAGTTTTTTCTTTTTGTTTGAGTGTATAATTATGTTTTTTTCTTTCTGTTAACATAATTAATGTAAAATATTCATTGCAAAAAAACTCTGAACTTGTTGCAAATTAAAAAGGCCTAAAACATGTTCTTACTTGAACATCATCATACATTTTTGTATGCTAAAGATAAAGTTTGTGGCTTAAGTCTTTTGTTTTAAAATGATTGTAATTACAAGCTGGTAAGTGGGTTAAACATTGTTGATTTTATGCTAGAAGTTTTTAATGTAATTATTTAGTTAAATTAATTTTGTAATTGCTAATTTGTTAATATAAAACAATTAAAATTTTTATTTTCATGCTTTAAATTTTAATTAATATTAATATGTTTCCACTAGAATTTCTAAAGATTATCGTTTACTAAAAATCTTTTGTTAATTGCTGGTGTAAATAAAAAATTGTTGTGATTGAAAATCCTTGTAAAGATTATAAAGTTTTCTAATAAACACTACATCGACAGCATTGTAGATTTCGCGATAAAAGATGTGTTTGGAAAAAAACTAAACTGCAATTTAAGTTTTACTGCAAACAATTTATGGCACATGGAAATGCAAATTATTTTGCGGAATAAATATTTAGATAGAAGAAGTATGCGTAGATATAATTACTACTCTTGTAAAAGCAAGGCTGTAGTACAGTCCATAGCATGGGATATATAACAAACTCTAATCCAGACTATATATAATCGACTCCCGAAACATTATTGAATTTTCTTATGTTTAGAGTCCATTTCACTGGATAAAGAGTTCTAGTTCAATCTAAGTTCAGTTCTAGTTCAGTTCTAGTTCAGTTCTAGTTCAGTTCTAGTTCAGTTCTAGTTCAGTTCTAGTTCAGTTCTAGTTCAGTTCTAGTTCAGTTCTAGTTC
>NW_025812560.1:0-2215 GCF_022045245.1 Lucilia cuprina
AACTAGAACAGAACTAGAACAGAACTAGAACAGAACTAGAACAGAACTAGAACAGAACTAGAACAGAACTAGAACAGAACTAGAACAGAACTAGAACAGAACTGGAAA
Organism: Lucilia cuprina; assembly: GCF_022045245.1. Taxonomy (NCBI): domain Eukaryota; kingdom Metazoa; phylum Arthropoda; class Insecta; order Diptera; family Calliphoridae; genus Lucilia; species Lucilia cuprina. The sequence continues at coordinate 109 of NW_025812560.1, forward strand.
CAAAACTGGAACAGAACTAAATCTGTTCTCCTGAAAATAAAAAACAACTAAAGTCCTTTTTACGTACGACAACAGTTGTGTATAAAACATTAAAATTAAGAATTAAATTCACCATGAAGAAAACAATAAAATATATAAAGAACAATTGGCATTTTCGCCTTTTTCTGGCTCCGTTGTTTTAAATCTTTCATCTGTACAACGGTCAGAAATTATTCACAAAAAGTTAAATAAAAACGGTTTGCATTCTAAGAATTTTTTATTTTTTCCCCCCTGCTTTCGCTATGACGTACAACAAAGAAAGAAAGAGCTTTTCTTTAGCCTTTATTTCATTCCATTTATTCTTTTGTTTTATTTTTTCTTACTCAGTTGAAGTTTAAAAAAAAAATAACAAGAAAGTGTGCGTATAAGCAATTTTTATATGAAAAAAATACACATACGGCCTGTTGCACAAATATTTAATTAAATAACACTCATACGCTTTCAAAGTTATTTTTTTTCTTCGAATTTTGTTTAATACTTTGAGTAATTTCTTTTAAAATGATATACAATTAAAGCTTAAAATCTTTTTGTATATTTCTGTCCGTTTGTCTGTCTGTCTTTCTTTTTTCTTTAGAACAGAAATGTCAATAATGTCTAGAATTTATTAAAACAATTTTCAACAGCAATTTTCTAGTATTTTATGACCATTTATATTCTCTATGGTATTAATATTTCAAGTAGCAAAAACACCAAATAACACATTTAAACAAAAATAAATAAAATATTATAAAATAATAAAGACAAAATAAACAAAAATATATTTATACAAACAGATTTATATAGAAATTGTTTTGCAAATGTAAGCATACAAAAGCACAGTAGAAGTATTTTTGCAATATAAATAAAATATTACAAAATTTGAATAAAATAAATTAATAATGCCACAACTCTGCTTTATATATATATAAATTAAATGTACATTTCTTCCAAATGATAAAGATATTTAAAACATATTCATGACACACAACACCAAATGTTCAATATATTCACATAACTTTGAGAAAATTTCTAGTATCAATTAAATATCTGTCTTATATGTCTGTCAGTTTTGTCAATCTTTTGTGACTTTTTATTTGCAAAAAGTATTATGAACTTAAAAAAATAAAAATAAATTTAATACTTTTCTTAACAAATACAAGAAAATTTCAACTAGAAAATTTAAGTTTTTACACACAAGTTTATAAATATTTCCCAACAAAACACAGAATCAGATTTATTTGGTAAAGCTAGTTATTCATTTATTTATAAGAAAATCTTAAATTAAATTTAAAACAAATATTTGCACAAGTATTTAACAAATATCAAAATATTTATAAGGTATTTTATTACATTTCTTTCAATAAATGAAATGATATTTTGTAATAAATTTAGTAGCCACAAAATAATGCAATAATGTTCCAAGTATTTTAATTAAGGATTAAGCCAAAAATTAAACAAAATAATTTACATTTTTCTTTAAAATACTATGACAAGGTCATTTCTAAATACCTCAAGATTATTACATATTCTTAAATACAAAAGAAAAAATGGTTTCTTTGAATTTGTCATTCCATTGTTTTAACTATGTTTTAGTACTTATAAATTGTGATAAAACATGACAAAAATCCATTTATATGTTGTAAAGAAAGTTGTTATTTTTAATTTATTTTCTTGTAGTTATTTTTCCATTTTGATATAAAATGTTTTTCTTTAATGTTGCAAGAGTTTGTTGCATGATAAAAAGGAAGCAACAAAGAAGTGCTGCATTTGAAAAAACACAGTGTCTTTAAGAATTCATGTTGCGCCATTTAAATTTATTGTCTTCGTTTAAAACAGAAATAAAACATGGAAAACTAAAAGTATTTTCTGCAATTTCTTTTGTGGTTTTACAATCTTTTGTTTGACACTTTATTATATTGTTTCGAGTTACTCTACGTTTGGCAGGAATCACAAGTCTACTGAACTAGAACTGAACTAGAACTGAACTAGAACTGAACTAGAACTGAACTAGAACTGAACTAGAGCTGAACTAGTACTGAACTAGAACTGAACTAGAACTGAACTAGAACTGAACTAGAACTGAACTAGA
>NW_025812561.1:0-1509 GCF_022045245.1 Lucilia cuprina
CTATCTATCTATCTATCTATCTATCTATCTATGTGTCTCTCCATTGTAAAATGTACTTTGTCTACTTTAAGACTTTCAGTATTTTACATATTAAATTCATACATTCATCATATTTTAAGTAATTTAGTTAAGTATTTCTTTCACAGATATCTTTAATTATTTTTCTGATTATGTTATCTTTGATATTTTTTCAAAATACCTATTAAACCTGTAATCACCTTTTCCTCATTATATCTATTCTCACTATCAAACAAGAGCAGCCCTTATGGCGCCAAACGTTAAAATGTTTTAAGGATTTCTCAGTTAATGAGTTTTTATATCATATTACATTTCACTACATATTACAGACAAAAAAATTGATTGTGTTTACTACAACTCACATGTAATCGAACACAATTTATTATATGTAATAAAATATTGATGAGCTTATTATGAAACAACTCATACAAGTATCTTATGCACTAGTTTACATTATAATCAATTTTTTCTTTCTTCCAATTTATGATTATATGAAAGACAAAGAAGCTGATATTAAATAAAAAATAACAAAGAAAATAGTTTTTAAAAAACTGCTTAAAATATTAAAATTTAATTTGAAAATAGCTTTTTATTGCCCTAATATATACACATACTAAAACCAACAATTAAATCTTGCCCTAAGTTATGCTATTATTTTTGTATCATAAAAAGCCCTAAAGTAAACTAAGCAAATCTATATTTGTTTTAGTAATTAAATCTTAACTAAATTTTACATTTTTATAGTTTAAAATTAAAAAAAAAACTATCACACGCCTATATGTTTTTACAGTTGTAATTAAAAATGCTAAATTATTACTCCTATAACTTTTAATTAAAAAAATATTCACAACATGCAGATGTATGTATACTTATATGCCTGTATGTATAACATTTTCCACCTTTATGACATTTTCCAAAGTTTATTTTTATTATAGTTATTAATGAATTTTCTTTTGTTAAAAATTTCCTGATAAGTACACTTTACTACATGTGCTTATTTAGAAATTTATTGTTTTTAAGCTTGCAAGTATGCACGACATTTTTGTTTATAGCTTTTAATAATATATAATAAAATTAGAATAAGTAAATAAAAATAAAATGAAATTAAAAAAAAAGAAATTATAAAACTATAAAGGAAAATAATAAATATAAAATTAGTGAAGTAAGAAATTGTGGCAAACTATAAGAAGTGAATAAAATAATATATGAATACAATATATACATGCATACTTATGTATGTATGTACATAAAAAAGTGTAGACTGGACTATAGGCTATATTAGAAAATAGCCTTGACTTAAGACCAGAAACAAGATTTGACATTATACTAGACTGTAGACTAGATAATCGATTAGACTATAGACTAGACTATAGACTAGACTACAGACTATAGACTAGACTATAGACTAGACCATAGACTAGACTATAGACTAGACTATGGACTAGACTATAGACTAGACTATAGACTAGACTATAGACTAGACTATAGACT
>NW_025812562.1:0-2037 GCF_022045245.1 Lucilia cuprina
AACTAGAACAGAACTAGAACAGAACTAGAACAGAACTAGAACAGAACTAGAACAGAACTAGAACAGAACTAGAACAGAACTAGAACTAGAACAGAACGAGAACAGAACAAGAACAGAACTAGAACAGAACAAGGGGCCGTATGATTATTATCAATGACCACAATTTTGTTACCTTTAAGAGAATTTTGTCATTTAAATTTAAATACTTAACTGACAAAATCATAACAAAGCGAGTTAAAATTCAAGAAACTAGAGAATTTAAACACCATGTTTAAACGAAGTTAAATAAAAACTCATTAAAGTCACATTTAATTTAAACTAAAAACTATTTAATTATTAAAAATTAAAAAAAAAATACATTAGTGTCTAAAATAAACATGAAATTCATCAGTTTAGAATTGTAATTAAATATTTAAATTGTAAATAAAATAAACACATTTGCACAAAATTTACATCTTTAGACATCTGATGACTGACCCACTTTGTTGAAAATATGCTGCATAGAAAATTGTTCGTTTTTTTTAATGTTTTTCAGCAATTTAATTATGTTTTATTTTCTATGTGAATATGTTTTTGAGTGTTGGGTTTTTTTTTCTTTTGCATTCTGTTCTGGGTGCTAAAGCAGAAAGACCAACACAATATTGCAACCAATTTAGTATAGACTTAGTCTATGATGTGTATTTTTTTGTTAAAGTTTTTTTTTCTATGCCCTGTTCAGTTCATGTACACAGATGTATTTAGTTCAATGTGTCAGTTGCACTGACACTGTCATATATTGTGGAATTAGGAATAAATGAATAAAAAGTGTTACAAGTGACACTAAAAGTTTTCCGTTTTTTTTCGGAAAATTAGAGGGATTTAACAGCTTTACAAAATATAAACTGATATTAAAGTCTAAACAAAAATTCATAATAACTGAAAAGAAAAGTTCAAGCTAAATAACTCGTCTATACGATTGTTTATAGAGAGTGATAAATGCCATTAGATATTTGTCAATTAATCTAATTACAAATTACTCTCTCTTGATTTTATTTATTTAGAGATTCTTTAAAACCTTTAGCTAATTTTCAAACTTTACCTTAGGCCAACACCTAGAGCGTATAAGTAATATTAATTGCTGGATAATTTCGCATTTTGCAGCATAACTTTGAGCGAGTTAAAGCAATTATTTTCATTTAAATGGTATTAGATAAAAAACACTTTATTTATGAAAAATAATTTAAATAATTTGCCTTTTTTGTTAAGGTTTTATTAAAAACATAATGAGCTAAATTAAAAAAATATTAATTTATATTACATTCATTTTTTTTTAGACTCAATCATGTAATTAGCTTTAATTTATTAACATAATCTCATTAATTTTAATAATAAAAACTATTTATTTTTTTACAAATTCCACATAATTTAATGCGCAATATGTTTTTTTTGAAATTATTAAAAAAAAAATTGTTTAATAAAAAAATTTGCTTGATTTAATGATTAAATAGTTTATTGTACAAATAAAAGAGATTTAATTAAAATTTTATTGTAATTACATAATTTGAAAATAGAAATGATGATGTTACTGGAACTACAATGTTGGCAAAAAATTGAAATTTTTAAACATTTTGTGTAAATTAAAAAATTGTGTTATTGTGGCGATTTACAGCCATAATGTAGTTTTGTGCTCAGACAAATTAGTGCTTAAAAAATTGCCATTCTCTAAATGCTATATACATTTCGTTGGTGCAGAGTCTGGGGCGTATGATTAACAAATATTTGTTTGAATTGCTTTAACCCCATTTAAGAAAATATAAGTCTATAGTCTGTAATAAAAAATAAACAGTAGACTAGACAAAACAATATAAGCTAGTCTAACATATAATATAGTCTAGTATATAGTCTTGATTAAAGTAATGTAAAGTGTAATTTATAGTCCAGTTTGTAGTCTACGCTAGTCTATAGTCTAGTCTATAGTCTAGTCTATAGTCTAGTCTATAGTCTAGTCTATAGTCTAGTCTATAGTCTAGTCTATAGTCTAGTCTATAGTCTAGTCTA
>NW_025812563.1:0-1335 GCF_022045245.1 Lucilia cuprina
ACTATAGACTAGACTATAGACTAGACTATAGACTAGACTATAGACTAGACTATAGACTAGACTATAGACTAGACTATAGACTAGACTATAGACTAGACTATAGAGTAACTATAGACTAGACTATTGACTAGATTAGTGTAGACATTCTAAGCTTTCAAATATGTGTATCATTTCTAAATTAAAATCGATTTAAACTAAATTAAGGAGTTTTTTTATTTATTATTATTTTTTTCCTATTTATCCTAGAACTCTTTTCGCTTTCTCAAAACATCTATTCTTTTAATTCAATTTCAACTAAATTACACATTACGCTTTGTTTGCCATTTGCTTAAGTGTCTCATTAAAATTTAAAGTACTAAAATCGTCTGTTTCTTTATTTTCCCATTTTCCTTTAACTTTTAGTGTCGCACTTTTAAATCGTACTTTAACCTTTTTCTTGTCTGTTAACGTTTGTTTTATTCTTCATTTGCCATCTATTTCTGTTATTCTCTATTTAATGTTTTTCACATTTCCTATATATGTCTATAAAAGTTATTTAACTTTATTAAGATTTCCTTATTATCAGGATTTGTAGTTATTTCGTTTTTTTCTGATGCTCTTTATTTTTATTTCATTTAAAAATTTGCTTTTAGACCAACTCCACACAGCCATACACACAACTTAAAGTTGTATGCCACAGATATGTTAATGGCCTCACAATGACCGTAATATTGCTAGAAAACCAACAAGGAAATAAGGCTACAACCATAACAATAACAAGCAATATAGACAGAATAAAAATGTTGAACAGTTGAAAATAAAAAATAAAAAAACCAACTGAAACAGCATGAAAAAAGCAAAACTGTATACGTTTTATTAAAATCTTAACAATAAAATAGCCAACAAATTGAAAATACTATTTTAATAGTGGTAGATGTTGTAGACACAAGTGAAACACAGTCGCAATATAACTTAACTTCCGCACACATACTAATATTATTAACTAGGCGGCGTATGTGTTTGTGCAGAAAGATATAAATGTATTTATCCTAGGAGAATAAAATAAAGGACAATCAATACAGTTTTTACATACTGGAACAAAACAAACTTGGGAAGGCAGTTGGAAATTGAAATTAATTAATTGGACTTTAGACACTTTTAGCAACTTTATAGACTAGAATAGACTATAAACAAAATTTATAGACTAGACTATAGACTAGTCTACGCAATTGACCATACCATAGACTAGAGTCTATAGTCTAGTCTACAGTCTAGTCTATAGTCTAGTCTATAGTCTAGTCTATAGTCTAGTCTATAGTCTAGTCTATAGTCTAGTCTATAGTCTAGTCTATAGTC
>NW_025812564.1:0-1743 GCF_022045245.1 Lucilia cuprina
CTAGACTATAGACTAGACTATAGACTAGACTATAGACTAGACTATAGACTAGACTATAGACTAGACTATAGACTAGACTATAGACTAGACTATAGACTATAGAGTAAACTAAAGATTAGGCTGTAGACTAGACTAAAGATTAGGCTGTAGACTAGACTATAGATTTGGCTGACTTAGACTAGACTTTAGACTAGACTCTATATTAGGCTGTAGACTAGACTATGGACTTAGACTAGACTATATACTAGACAATAGAGAAGACCATAGAATAGACAATAGACGATGCCATAGACTAGACCATGTTCTGGACCATAGGTTAGACCATAGTCTGGGCAATTGACTATAAACAATTTTGGTAATAGAAATGGTGTTTAAACTTGTTGGCTTTTAATGTAATGACTTTTGAAATTGATGTTGATGCTGCCGCTGCTGCTGTCGATGTTAAAGGCAGCTAATGTTGTTGTTAATATTAAATTTATTGTTGTTGTTGGGGTCACCTCACCCAAAAAGGTCGTGAAAGTAACAATAACGAAACGAATCGTTTAACTCTTTAAAATAATCGAGTCAATGAGTTGTTTCGTAAATTAACAAAAAAAAAAAAAAAACTGTGGTAACAAAAGTTTAAAAGACATAAAAAGAAAAGACGAAAAGAAAAAATCTAGAGAAAAAATAATTGTGAAGTTGATGAAGTAACCTGGTACTTGAAATTGTCTTTGCCATTACTTTAAAATTTCTTCTTTAGTTATTTAGGTTATTAAATGCATTAACAGCAGCTACCAACGTTCAGTCACAAAAGTTAAGGTAGTGGACACAAAACTCAGCGGTATAGCCAATAAATGGATAAATATGTGATTGTATTGAAAACAGTCAAATCAATAAATAAACCGTAAACCGTTTACCGTTGTTTTGTATTTTTCCGAGTCACAGTGTTTGTGATTAACTTGGTCACCATAATTTCTTTTTCCTCAGTGTCGTTTCCATTTATCCAACATCACTATTTAAACAAAACGTTTATTAAGGTCAAATTATATTTGGCTTAAAACTGATTTTCTGTTTAACCTAACCCTTCCTTTAGACTGTCCGTCCCTCTGTCGCTTACTTTTGTATAAGGAAATTTTCAATTTATTAAATGAGTTTTTGAAAAAACCGTTTAGATGTTTTTTCTATGATATCCGCAATATATTGCTATTATGTTTTAAGCAGAAAAAAACATTTATAAATGACGTTTAAATGCAATTTTTCACCATGATTCGTAAGACATTAAAATGGGTAGAGAGCAAAAAAGTATATATTGACAAATTATTTCATTAATTATTTTTAGTTTAAAGTCAACATTAGTTTCATAAATTAACTTATCATCTTAACAAAATCTTAAAAATTGCAAAAAAAAAGAAAAAAATTGAAATTGTGTTCATTATGTAATAGAAGGTATCAATAGTCGTACCAAATAGTTATCGATTTTTTTTAACTTTTTTATTTTATTTGCAACTATCCGTTGTTGGTACGTTAAACGTTTCGTGGTGGAGCTGATTAAGAAAAAAACACCTAAAATAACTTCAATGGCAACTTGAGAGGATGTATACTAAGTCAAGTCTATAGTCAATTATAATGTCCAGTTTGTCTAGTTTCTACTACATTCTAAAGTCTAGTCTATAGTCTAGTCTATAGTCTAGTCTATAGTCTAGTCTATAGTCTAGTCTATAGTCTAGTCTATAGTCTAGTCTATAGTCTAGTCTATAGTCT
>NW_025812565.1:0-1438 GCF_022045245.1 Lucilia cuprina
AGTCTAGTCTATAGTCTAGTCTATAGTCTAGTCTATAGTCTAGTCTATAGTCTAGTCTATAGTCTAGTCTATAGTCTAGTCTATAGTCTAGTATAGTCTATGGTCTAGTCAATAGTTTAGTTCTATGTTCTAGTCTTTAGTGTAGTCTACAGCAGTTTTTTTGTATTGTTTAAGAAGATTAAGAATATTATAGATGTTGAACGAAAAAAATTATTGTTTTATTTCGTTAATAATTATTAGTTTTTTTTAATAAGTTTTTTAAAAAATTAAAAATATCGAGCAGTCGATAATTTTAAATTTTCACCAAAATAGAGCTTTAAAATCTAAAAAAATTATGACATTTTGAAAAAATGTAACTACAAAAATTTTTCTCACCTGTTAGCAACGATAAGATTTGATTTGCATCTGGTTACACCAACAGGAATTTTAATTCAATTTTAATCATCACACCAAAATAAATATATATTTACACATTATTGTAACATCATCAATCTCTTAATACTAAACATTCCTTATTTCTGGCAAAATGCTCTTTTAAAAATTTACTCTCTTTTATTAAACTAGATTTACTCTTTGCATTTACAAAATTAAACCGTTTGCGCTTTTTTACTACTTTTATTTGCATACTTTTTTTTACAAAAACAAACAACATTTCACAAAAAACACGAAGAATAACTAATGACGTCATAGATTATTGCAATACGAACTTAAAACAGATTACAAAAACAAACAATTGGTACAGAAAAAAAACACGAACACGGCAAAATTATTTTTCACAGACTTTTAATGGCCCAACGAATGCAATTTCTTATTTTAACCACGAGAATTACTGAAACACTTTTATTGAAAAATGATTAACGGATTAACACTGGATAATATTATTTATTAAATTATTATTATTAACCTATTGTTTTAATTAAATGTTAATATTTCACTAATTTCGACGCTTGCCACTTAAAAACCAACCGAAACACTTGTTAAACTAAAGAAATCTAAAAGAAGAGTAAATGATGTATTGTAAAAAAGTGATGCGTTTTAAAAGAAGGAGAGAGGGAGTGTTGCAGAGTTTATGTCGAAAAACAATAACAAATACATATGAGTAATTTCTTGACATTGTTTTTGTATATCGGGAATTTTTTGCTCAAAAGAAAATTGCTCTACATTGTTGTTGAAATGTATTGTTGTTATTTTTTGGCAATACAAATAAATACCGTATATAAGTTGTTGTTTTGCTCTAAGGTTGTTGTTGTTTAATAAAAGAAGCCTGCATAATAGTGTTGTTACATTTTAATAACAAATACGAGGAGATATAAACTAGTAATGACTAACTAACTACACAGAGAAAACAGATTCGTTGTGATAACCGAATTTGTTTCCAATCGAATTCAGTCGGTTCTAACAACTATCCCAAAATTCGATTGTAATTATTGTATAATTC
>NW_025812566.1:0-1659 GCF_022045245.1 Lucilia cuprina
GTCTATAGTCTAGTCTATAGTCTAGTCTATAGTCTAGTCTATAGTCTAGTGTATAGTCTAGTCTATAGTCTAGTATATAGTCTAGTCTATAGTCTAGTCTATAGTCTAATCTACTCTCGTCTATATTCTAATTTTATAGAAATGTCAGTCACCATATTTTTCTCAGTGTGTACATATACTCATACATATATAACAACATTTTTACACTTTTATACATAAATATGTTTATAAGTAATGTTCTTACTAGCATCACTAACATCATCGCCACCATCAGTACCATCATCAGCCAAGAATTTGTTGTTTTTTCTCGTCCTATTGTAGACTTATATTAACTGCACTTGTTTACGCGTTTTTCATCTTCTTATTGTTGTTCATTTTACACGAGACTTTACTCTTTCAAGGATAATAATTAATACAGTTGGAATGTTGCCACATGACTATTTAAAATGAAATGTTGCTTAAAATTTTTAAAAATTAGAAGAAGTCTTTAAATTTCTTACAAAATAATTTAAATGGTAACCAACTGCTATTTTAACCCTTTATTTTGGCAACAACTTCTTAAGTCCAGCTAATGCTCGTTTTATGATGTTTAAGAAATTTTAAAACATTTAAATTTTGCACAATTTTATCTGGCAACTTTTTGCAATTTTTTTCCTAACACATCTTTTGTATTGTTGCTGTGGAATGTAGTCAATGTTATTAACAATTTTTATTTTGTTTGTAATGCAGAGCAGTGGAGAGAAACATGAAGCTCTTCTTGTTGATATTAATATAAATTAACATTTGCATCATGCTTGTTCTGCTGTGGCACAGTTCAAGTGTACTGTTGCTGCATGCAGAAAAGTTGATGGCATATTAATGATGCTGGTCTTATTTTTTTCCACACTCTGCCATTTGAAAAATTTTATTTACGAGCTTAGACTTAAAGTAGTTTAAATTTTGAAAACGTAAAATGTTTTATTTAAATAATTTAAATGGTGGAGACATTAGCAATTTGGAAGAAAACTAAAGAAAAATCATAAAATAAATATTTATGCTCCAGTAAACACAATTTCTAAAGTATAAAAATCAGCTGTCAGCAAACATCTAATTGAAATGTTTGTAATAGTGTGTATGGGAAAGAGGACTTAGTTGCCTTGATGAAGGATTTGGGGGGTGAGTGATTGAGTTGTAAAGATTAAACTAGAAGTAATTTGAAATAAATGATTTGCCAACGCGTTTGAGTACTAATTATGGGAATGTGTCTAAACGTGCTTTTGTATGTTTTTCGCGTACGTATTTCCACAATTTATTGGCATTTTAACTATTGTAATGATTTAAAACAAAGTTTCTGTTTATGTTGCAGAAAAATAAATAAAACAAAGTTTATCATTTATTTTTTCTATTCTTATCTTAATAAAAACTTGTTGTTGTATGAAAATTGTGCAAAACGTTGGCTGAAATGAATCATGACAATATGTTTTATTTATAAAGAAAAAAAGAGTATAGTCAAAAAAGAGTATAGTATAGACTAGACTATAGACTAGGCTGTAGACTAGGCTGTATACTAGGCTACAGAGTAGACTATAGACTAGACTATAGACTAGACTATAGACTAGACTATAGACTAGACTATAGACTAGACTATAGACTAGACTATAGACTAGACTATAGACTAGA
>NW_025812567.1:0-2054 GCF_022045245.1 Lucilia cuprina
GACTATAGACTAGACTATAGACTAGACTATAGACTAGACTATAGACTATACTATAGACTAGACTATAGACTAGACTATAGACTAGACTATAGAGTAGACTATAGACTACACTATAAACTAGACTATAGACTAGAGTATAAACTAGACTATAGACTATACTATGGACTATTCTATAGACTACACTATGGATAAGACTATAGACACTATATACTAGTCTATAAACTAGACTATAGAATAGACTAAAGAGTAGACTATAAACTTGACTATAGACGTGTTTGAACTATCCCTTTTAATGACATTTCATTCATTCACAACAAACAATCTTCCTTTAAAACAATAAATAACACACCCTTTTCCTTATAATAAAAAAAACTAAAGATATCAACTTCTAGACCCACTAAAGAAGGCACACGTTTAATGAACTTTTTGTCATGAACCCAGTTTCTCTATAAAGTATAAAAATGAAAACATATTTAAATTTCTATTAATTTGTTTGCTTAAAAAAAGTAAAAAACATTCACACCAAACAAAACAAACAAATTATCCTGACACAGGACACACGTCTTTTACAGCCATTTAATGGTTTTCTTTTTCATCATCATCTACTCAACATCATCATAAAAATAACAGTTTTTTAAAAAAAGGGTGCAGCATTTAGTTGTGATACGCACGCACTTTAAGAATTAACATAAATTAACACCATTTCAACACACAATGGAGTCATGACTCCGATGATGATGATGATGGAGAGGACGTTGAGATGTTTGTTGCTTCCTGCTAGTGTGAACACAGCAATCAAATTACTCACGCGTTTTACGAGATAGGAATGGACAAAAAAACTAAACAATTACAATTATCATAAATTATACACGAAAGAAAACGTATTACAACAAATACAATAATATAGCATTAAATAAAATTTATATCCTTATATCCCAAATAGTGACAACCTTTAAGGATTTTCATTTCAAACAAAAAGAAAATAAAACATCATACTCACACTTTTCAAACACACTTTTGTACATAAAACATGTTCTGATAATGTAAGGAATAGGAGTTACTTTTTCTATGTATGTATAGCATGTTGTCTTTGTATATGTGTATTTGTATATATGTATTTTAGTTTAAAAGCTAAAACTTATGAATTTATTGTCTAATATGAAAAAGGTGAAAAGGTTAACTTTATTTTTATAAAAATGTTTAGTTATTTCTTCTACACACTCATGTTGAGGATTTGTAGGAGTATGACTATATACATACATATATATTCATACTCCTAGAATATATAAATTCCCATAAACTTGGTACAATCAACATATTTATATTCACCTGAAAAAACACTTGACTTGAGGTCTTGCTCAGAAAAATGGTTGGGTCTTTTTTACTTTCAGCTCCTCTGTGCTAAAGAAAAACACTCAAAGAAAGATGATAATTCAAATTTGTATACATATACGTTAGCCTTTTTTGTTTCACAGCAGCTAAACTAAAAAAATTTATGAAACAATTTACACACTTGAGATAGTACATTTTGCTTATTAACTACCTCTTTAGACATACATAGGAAATACTGAAAATCTTTATGAAAAAATTATCCATTCATTAGTTAGTAAGTTTTGTTTCTCAGGTGTCTCTTTGAATATCTGTATTACTTACTATAAATATATTTATTCTATTTTTAAAAAGTCCATTCTGTAACAATATCATATTTAAATGTTCTGTTTTCTTTTTTTCTTTTCAGGTAATTTTTTACAAAAAAATATTTAATTAAAATCATTTTTAACAAATGTATTCGGCTGTAAGTAAAACATTTTTAAAAATTATATGTACAAGCTGTAGAAAACAGAATTGTTCTATGAGAAACACGATACTTAGTGAGAAATCTTTAAAGATTGTTAGAAAATAGATTAGACTATAGACTAAACTATAGACTAGACTGTAAACTAGAATATATACTAGACTATAGACTAGACTATAAACTAGACTATAGACTAGACTATAGACTAGACTATAGACTAGACTATAGACTAGACTATAGACTAGACTATAGACTATAG
>NW_025812568.1:0-2083 GCF_022045245.1 Lucilia cuprina
AAACTAACAAACTAACTAACTAACTAACTAACTAACTAACTAACTAACTAACTAACTAACTAACTAACTAACTAACTAACTATCTAACTAACTAACTAACTAACTAACAAACTAACTGACGAGCTAACTCGCTTTCAACAACAACTAACAGCTGTGAAAAAAACAATAAAATTTTAATGGCAATTAAATTTTAAGTAAAAATGATTTTATATTTAAACTGCAAGCACTAAAGAAGTTTATGATAGAAAAAAATTTATTACAACTGTCAGTGTCAAACCCGCATATGTTTTTAAATTATTTTTGGTTATGAATACATGTATAAAGTTCACAAATATGTATATGGCCTAAAAGTATGTTAAAAATTATAAAAAAAAAACATATAAACACACACAAACAAACACTCTGAACTGTTGTTCTACAGCGATTTATGTATGAGCAATTGCATGAATGAATGAATTCTATATATGAGTTTCTATATAACTTGGCTTTATATATGAAAAGCATACAACTTAAATTTGCTGTCATTGAGGAAGAGAAAAGACCAAAAAACATAAAAAACTTTAAGCATATTGCGCCAAAAAGTCTGCTAAAGTACTTTATTTTTTTACATATACCGATTTTGCCTATTTCGTTACTGATGGTTTTAATATGAGCTGTGGTTTTTCATTTCTTTTTTCTTTCTTTTACTTTTGTATGTAGGTTTTTTTTTCTCGTGTGTTATTTAAAAACAAAACTTTTATTCTGCGGTTTTTCAATTGAAAATTCAAACAAAACTTCTAGTGACACAAACACACTTGTATTTCGTATAGAAAAAAGCATTAATATAAAAATTGCCATTAAAGAAAAACAAAAAAAGGAACAAAATGTTAAATATCCTTTTTGTACTTTAAAACTTTTACACATTAATCATTTAGGGTATAAAGGTAAGAATTATTATTAAGAACAAAAACAAAAGAAAGGTAAACCTTAAAAAGTACAAAACTTAAAAACAAATTGATTTTATATTTAGCTTGCAATATCATTAATATTTTACAAATTGTTGTGGGGAAAACTCATTTTGCATTATATTTAATTTTAATTTAATAATATTTAAGCTTTTGTTTTTTTTTTTTTTTTTTTTCTTTCATTTGTATATATTATGTCTGCTATTTTTTTACAATTTGCTTATAATAATATTAAATTAATTTACATTGTGTTAATTTTAATTAATTTGATTTACATACGCCAACAAGCATGACTATATGTGTGTATGTACACATGTATATACACGTATAACATCTACATATTTCTGCTCATTAACGTACTTATGTATGTATGTGTTAAACTCATCATTTTGTTAATTTATTGCTTATTAAATTAATTGTTTATAAATAAAGCGAAAAAATCAATATCCTATATAAGGAATATATGTATTTGTAAAAGTATTTATAGCATGTATTAGGGCGTTAAATGATTAATTTTATGAAAGTGTTAAGGTATGTTATTTAAATTTGTTGGCAATTAAATTTGTTTTGTGAAAGTGAATGAAGGTAATAGGAATATTGTCCTGCAAAAATTTAGACTTCTTTACAAACGAGTGTTAAAAGTACTCCTAGAAGGTCTAGATTGTTTCTAAACAAATCCAATATATGGAAAAAACATATTATGTCCTGTCCTAGGTGCACTACAGGATGCATCACATCGGAGAAATCCCAAAAGTACTTCCCTGTTTAAATTATGGGATTAAACATGGTTCCATGTAATGCAGGATATAGTTTATATGGGTGTAAAACTTAAAGAAAAACTAGTGGCCTCCGGTAGGTTAGTGGTTAGTATTCTAGTCTGGTTGACCGGAGGAGGTGGGTTCGATTCCCACCTGTGACACTGGTTAAGGAGCGCACAACGGATTTTATGTGTTTACACCCTCCTTCCAAACTAAATAATTAACTAACTAACTAACTAATTAACTAACTAAGTAACTAACTAGTTCACTAGCTAACTAAATTACTAAATAACTAAATAACTAAATAACTAAATAACTAAATAACTAAATAACTAAATAACTAAATAACTAAATAACTAAATAACTAAATAACTAAATAAC
>NW_025812569.1:0-1526 GCF_022045245.1 Lucilia cuprina
ACTAGAACTGAACTAGAACTGAACTAGAACTGAACTAGAACTGAACTAGAACTGAACTAGAACTGAACTAGAACTGAACTAGAGCTGAACTAGAACTGAACAAAAACTGACCTAGAGCAGGAACTGAACTATTAAAGAGCATGAACTAAAAAACCAAATTCAGATAAAGAACCCTATGATAGGGCAAATTTTTGTTCCCCACACTCATCCATTTGTATTTTTTGCTTTGTTCTCTAATTTTTGTCAAATATATTTTGCCCACTTTATGTTCATGACAGTTTTTATTTTGGTTCGTTGTCATTTAATTTGATTTAAGTGTTGCTGTTGTTGTTTTTATTGGTGATTCTTTTACACACCCTTCGTATCTTTTTCTACCAACAAAATTGATGGAAGAGAAAAATCTTATTTCAAGGTCACACTTTAGTGCTACAAGGCAACATTTTATGTAAAAATGTTCGTACACACTACTTTTCTTTCTTGTAAAAAAAAAATTGTTTTTGTTTGACAAACATTAAAGCAAATTTAAAATTTCTTAAGACCAAAATTATGTAATTTATGTAGGAAGAAGAGACACACACTAACTTTGTAATAAAAAAATATGAAAATAGACCTTGACATACTTTTTTAAAGTTTTCTTATTTTATTATAATTTTTAATTATGGATTTTGTTACAATATTTATTTTTTTTTGTTTTAATCGGTACAATAAACACTTTTTTAACTTGTCAATTTTAAATATTTAAATTTAAAAGAAATTTCATTTAAATTGTAATATGTATTACATAATTATTTTCTTAATTAATAAATCTTTTTAAAATTTTAATTGAGTAGAACCTTTAGGTTTTAAAATTTATTTATAACTAAATTTCTAAATTTTGTCATTTAAATTGAATACCCTCCAAAATTATTGAAAACTGTCTATTGCATACAATATGTGTTGGAAATATACATTTTTCCATACATATTAGGGAAAAAGTGATTTTGAAATTCTATTTAAGAAAAGTCATAAATTTGTCAACGTCTTCATTTAAAAGGTAAACAACTCCAGACGAAAAGTCAACAAATCTAAATATTAGTAAGATTTTCATATATATATTTTTTGTTAATTTAAATAGACAGTGGGTAATTTACGAAAAAAAAAATAATTTAAATTATGTTATTTAATATTGCAAAGAAATGCATTGCAATTTATGTTTTAGGTTTTCTTTTACATTTTTTTTTTGTATTTTTAATATAATGAATACTATTTTTGCTCCACTGTTTCTGTAATGTGAAAATTTTAAAATATAAACGTCTGCATTTTGCATGCAGACAATCATTAGATACAATAATGTCCTACTATACTATGACGTTGTTTTGACACCATTTTTTTTAATAATCATGAACATGAACGTCATACATTTATTAAAAACAAAGAAATGAACTAGAACTGAACTAGAACTAAACTAGAACTGAACTAGAACTGAACTAGAACTAAACTAGAACTGAACTAGAACTGAACTAGAACTGAACTAGAACTGAACTAGA
>NW_025812570.1:0-1534 GCF_022045245.1 Lucilia cuprina
TAGTCTAGTCTATAGTCTAGTCTATAGTCTAGTCTATAGTCTAGTCTATAGTCTAGTCTATAGTCTAGTCTATAGTCTTGTCTATAGTCTAGTCTATAGTCTATTCTAGTCCACAGTGTGGTCTATAGTTTATAGTCTAGCTTATTATTAAAATTTTACACTTGTCTTTAGTCATGTCTATAGTTTAGTCTAATCGATGGTCTTGTCTGGTATATAGACCATAGTCTGGTTTACAATTTAGTTTAAAGTGTTTTAAAATAATCTCTTAAGTTTCTTTGTAGTCGGTTATTACCATCTGAAATTTAAATCATATTACAAATTAAATTATATTGCACAATATATAAAAAACAAGCATGCCTTTAGGCGCCTTCAGTATTTCCTGTACAATGTCGTGTATGTGTTTCTTATTGTTGCAAGAATATTTTATTTACCCTTATTTCTGTGGCATCTGTACTTGAGTGAATACACAACAAGCGGTAGCATCCATTTTTATTTAATGCATGATTATGTTCTTATTATTGACCATGTTTTGTGTGTTAACTTAAGACGACTTTCCTTTCGTTGTACCACATACAACGTGCCACATGGAGTTGCATGTCTTTTAGTTTCATCGTAAATTTATGCTAAACCCAAAATTATGACTTTGTGTTCTCGAAAATAATACTACTACTCTAGTGCTCCATATATGTATATTATATGGAACATCTTGCCAGGAAATTTTATTTTGTCATTTTGGATTCTCTCCAAATTGTTATGAGAATTTTGTGCTAAAGCAGAAAGCACATAAATTAGAGAGACATTTTGTAAAGCGCCAACTCTTTGAGTATGAGTGTTTTTGTGAAAACCACGTGCAAGTGTTCATTTATTGGATGAAATGAGAAATTGCAATTATTTATGAGAAGAAAATTTGTGTTCATTTTGTAAATTTATTTTTACAGTATAAAACTGCATTATTTGTTATTAAGCATTTTTGTTGTGTTTTATTTGAATTATTTAGTTCGTTGCCGCATTTGTAGAAAGGCACAAGTATTTGTTGCGGCAAATGCAGTGTGAAAAAAAATTAATTGCTAATTATAAGATAATACGAGTATATATACTGAGTAAATAATAATGAAGGATAAGGAAATTAAGTTATTCGTTGTTATAGCAATTGCAACGCTGTTTTTAAAGGATGCTTGTGGAGTCTGTGTACTTAAGAGGAAATTGAGATGAAAAATTATTATGGTAGCAATAATGTATGGACTCGAGGTGATGCGACAAATGAGAACATTTATTTAGGCATGCAAGGTATCCAAAGTTTATTACAAAGATTTTAGTTACTAGCATGAGATGGATTTCACATGCTAACTAACTAACTAACTAACTAACTAACTAACTAACTAACTAACTAACAAACTAACAAACTAACTAACTAACTAACTAACTTACTAACTAACTAACTAACTATCTAACTAACTAACTAACTAACTAACTAACTAACTAACTAACTAACTAACTAACTAACTAACTAACTAACTAACTAACTAACTAACTA
>NW_025812571.1:0-1758 GCF_022045245.1 Lucilia cuprina
TCAGTTCTAGTTCAGTTCTAGTTCAGTTCTAGTTCAGTTCTAGTTCAGTTCTAGTTCAGTTCTAGTTCAGTTCTAGTTCAGTTCTAGTTCAGTTCTATTTCACTTCTACTTCAGTTCTAGTTCGACTCAAGTGCAATTTTACTCTCAGAATTGACTTCCGAATCCATTAATTTACACTTCTGTCCTTGTCCATGGGAGAGTGTGTTGCAAGTATTTATGTGTTCGCTGATTATATATATGTGTGTCTGTGTTGAATATGTGTGATTTGTTATCCTTAACTTGCGTGTTAATTGCAGCAAACGTCAAAAGTCGACAGTGTAGAATGGCTGCCTGACATGATGTTGATGGTTCTGTTGATGATGTTGATAATGATAGCAATGACGAACGAAGAAGACATGTTTTAACTACATCACCAAATGGAGGAAAAACCAAACGCAACCAACAAACGAACAAAAAATATATAAACTAAGAGAAAAATATATAAAAAAACGACCACATCAGTGATATAAAGCACACGATTGTCATGATGTTAATACTGTTGCTGCGGATAATAACGATGATAATAATGTTGATGATGACGATGGTGATGTTGCTGATGCCATCAACTGACAGAATATTTTATTCGCAAACACACTAACATGCACACTCAATAGATGGAAAGAGAATATCAACATCAGTCAAGTTTTACAAAATGCGTTTGTAAACTGACAGTTTTGCTGCCAACTGTTTGTTGTGTAGTCAACATTTTTGAAATGAAACAAGTAAATAACAGCAGCAGCAATAATAACAATAACTTTACCAACCAACTATATACTTACAACATTTACTTAAAATCTACATTGTTACATATTATTCCTGCCAAACACAGCGACGTAACAGCAATAGCAATGAAGCAAGCAACCAACTAAGATTGATGTTTTAACGTAAAATAAATGATGATGGTGATTATTTTTCATTGAATGTTACTAAAAGTTAGTAAACATTCATCTACAACCATATTCACACAAATGCAGAAACATTGAGTTAAAATCTACTTGAAGTTCGAGTAAAGTCTGAAAAGGACTTTCAAAAATGTTTGTATTTGTTGTTTCAATGGTTCGTCAATAGCTTTTCGGCATTTACACACATCATATAAATTATGTTACAACACAAACAACAAAGCTCTGCAGCAGCATTGAGTGCAATGTAAAATACTTTCAAACATTTTCATGGATTGCCGACTTCAAAGAAACGATTTATGCCAATTTCGTTAATGTAACTTGTCAATCTATCCTCATGCAATTCGTGATTAACTTGTACAATTCCTAAGAAACTTTCCAGTTTACCTCCCTACTTTTAAAATTATGCTTGTACAATTTATATTTTTCCTTTCTTCTTCATTCATTTTTATTAATCTATTCCAGCCAAAAGTAATCATCCATTCATCCATCTAAAACTTCTAGTCATTCATCTACCAACATTCATCCATCAGTCAAATCTCTAAAACATTTGTGCGTTATTTTGCTGTTGTTTATAGTTGAAAAAGTTTATACCCTACAGTACGTTGTGACAGTTGGAATCTAGTGACTTCAAATATTACTATCCGCATTATTGTTCGCTTCTTGTCTGGAGTATCTGGTAGGTCCTCCAGACCGGCAGACAACCAACTAACAAGTTCAGTTCTAGTTCAGTTCTAGTTCAGTTCTAGTTCAGTTCTAGTTCAGTTCTAGTTCAGTTCTTGTTCAGTTCTAGTTCAGTTCTAGTTCAGTTCTAGTTCAG
>NW_025812572.1:0-1695 GCF_022045245.1 Lucilia cuprina
GAACTAGAACTGAACTAGAACTGAACTAGAACTGAACTAGAACTGAACTAGAACTGAACTAGAACTGAACTAGAACGGAACTAGAACAGAACTAGAACTGAACTAGAAGGGAACAAGAACAGAACTAGAACTAGTCCAGCAATAGAGCAGAATTAGAACTGAATATTATATTTTTGTTAAATTTTTTCTCTTGGTGTTCTTAAGCAAATAAAACTTAGTGAAAAGTAAACGTCTTATAATTTCCCTCTTAAAGATGTGTAAATTATGTAAATGTAACCTTATTTGTAAATATCAATAATATATTTTACACTCATTGGTAAATATTTGCTTAAAATACTTTTCTTTTATAAAAAGCCTCCAAACATACATACGTATAATGCAACAAATATATAAACACATACATATGTATGCTTAAAACATATGCAAATATAATTTTTTAACATATTTATGTTTGTATTTGTTTATAAAAATATTTACATTTTTACCCCAAAAGTTATGTCTTTTGGTTATATTGGTATCAATACTCTTCAAATATAGAAATATCACACAGTAGCACTTTTATGCACTTAAGCCAAAAGTTATTATTTATTTAAGTAAAAACAAAAAATGTTTTCAATACTCTATAACAGAGATTGTTTTACTGAAATTATTGCTGTTTATCAGCTGATGTAATTTTAAATATTTATAAAAGGTTTTTGTAAATTGTGAGCATTAGACAAAAAACATTTTTTGTTAAATTTTGGAAATTTTCAAATTTAAAGTTATTTTAATATTCTTTTACAACAATGCATATGATTAATATTTATTTTTAAGTTATATTAGAAAAATTCTCTTAACTTTGAAGATTTTCTGTGGAATATGCAAATGTTTTAAGGACATGAAATCTAACATATAAAACTTCTTATAGTCTATACTCTAACCACTTCAAAATTTTTCTCCTACCACCATGTTATCTGTTATACATAACATCAACTTTAGCTAGAGAAAAATTTATATTTTTCCCATAAGTTTCTCACAAAGTAATTTCTCGTTACTTGCAGAGTAACATTTTCCATTAATACATAAAATATTGTCCAAAAACACACAAAAGAAATTAAAGTAAACAACCACATTACTTTACTTGACATTTATTCCAGTTACTCCAAATATGTTGGCAGTAAGCAATAGGGTCGATAATACTTTACCTCCAAAATAGTTTTCTTTTGCATTTCTTTCTTCATTATTTTTCAAAAATTTAGTTTTCTTGTGGAAAAATTTACTTATAAACAAACAAATGGTTGTTATGTGGTTGAGTCGATAATTTAGAATGTATGTACACATAGCAATCAGTTTAGATGGACGAAAAAATACTAAAAAACAAATTTGAATGGCATATAGTAAGGAAGGAAGATTGGTAGGTTCAGATAGAATTAAGATCTAGTTCAGTTATAGCTCAGATCCAGTTTAGTAGTTCAAGCTAAGTTTTGGTTCAGTTCTAGTTAAGATCAAGTTTAGATCTAGTTCATATCTAATTCCATTCTAGTTCAGTTCAAGTTTAAGTTCTGGTTCTGGTTCTGTTCTAGTTCTGATGTAGTTTTGTTCCAGTTATGTTTTAGTTCTGTTCTGGTTCTGTTCTAGTTCTGTTCTAGTTCTGTTCTAGTTCTGTTCTAGTTCTGTTCTAGTTCTGTTCTAGTTCTGTTCTAGTTCTGTTCTAGT
>NW_025812573.1:0-1727 GCF_022045245.1 Lucilia cuprina
AGTTCTAGTTCAGTTCTAGTTCAGTTCTAGTTCAGTTCTAGTTCAGTTCTAGTTCAGTTCTAGTTCAGTTCAAGTTCAGTTTAGTTCTAGTTCAGTTCTAGTTCAGTTGTAGTTCAGTTCTAGTTCAGTTGTAGTTCAGTTCTAGTTCAGTTCTAGTTCAGTTCTTCCGATCTACTTCAGTTCTAGTTCTCCACCTTGACGTATGATTATTAAACAATATATAAAAAATAATTTAGCATTCACACGCTCCGAAGTACTCTAAATTCCTCACAATTTATATATTTTTTAAAGCAATGGATAGATTTAATTTAAAGTTTTTTGATAGTTTTCTACAATTAATTATATAAATAACTTTATTGATTTTAGTTTTGTTTTTTTCGCTGTTTTCCTATAATTTTCCTTAAATATATATTTATTTCTACTCTATCATCATCAATTGGGCCAATGCAGAGAACTATTATGCGTTCTTTTAAAGCTGCTTCTAGTCTTTTATTAGTTAAATTAAAACGAAGGTTTCTATTTTTTAAAGAAAAACTTTTATATTGTGAGTTTTATTGGAAAAATAGGTTTCAATTTAACCTTGTTTTTTGTTGAAATGCTAAAACAGAAAAAGAAGGTGGAAACTTTCCTTTTCATTTGAGTGTTGTTTGTGTATGGTTTTTTCGGCAACTTTTCCACGCTTGAATTTTCCATAAGGAGTATATTTATCAAATAAAAACAGAAAAGTAATAGCGAGAAAATTTCAAAGGTTCTGCAAAAGCGACTATTTACAAGCGCTATTATGAAATATTTTAGGAAATTACAAATATGTACTAGGAACTGAGACACGATATAGTTCATTTTTTATAGAAATAAAAAAAAACGTTTTCTAAAATCTAACATACAACAACTTATATCACCTTTTTTCTCCACCCTACTGTAGGGTATATACTACACTTTACTTTCACTTTACTTTTGCTACTCTAATTTATATTGTTATATAAATTTTCTACCCAGAATTCATTTTGATATCTATGAAACGTGTGAGTCTCCTACGTTTTTAGCCTCCTTTCCTGACTAAATGTTTTTTTGCCTGCAACATCATTATTTTCGTGCACGTCTGAATGGGAACCAAGTTTTTCGGTTTTTGCTTGTTTTTATTTCTTTTTTTCTAAAGAACGAAATATTTTTAGTTGGTATATAAAACAGAGAATTTGCAGACATTTGCTAATTTAATAATAAATACTGTCACTGTAGTGGTTAGAGAACAAATAAATTGTAAATGTATGAGTTATATACGAATATCTAGGAATGTACGTGTATGTTTCTAAATTTAAATGTATTGTAGATTGTGTAAATGTACGTATGTGGTTAGCAATTTATTTTTACCTAAAACAAACACGTCTTATTTGAGTTTTTCATTAGAATTATTTTCTATGCTGGGTATGTATTTTTAATTTGAAATATATTTATTTTGTCTTTTTTTAAGATGGTGCAATAACAATATATTTATTTTAAATAGAAAGAAGAACAAATTATAATAAAGTTTCAATTAATGTTTTGTACAGATATGTTGCAGTTTGGGTTAAATTTTATTTCGGTTTAGAATGTATGTATTAATAGTTTTGTTCTCTTTTATGTCTGTTCTAGTTCTGTTCTAGTTCTGTTCTGATTCTGTTCTAGTTCTGTTCTAGTTCTGTTCTAGTTCTGTTCTAGTTCTGTTCTAGTTCTGTTCTAGTTCTGTTCTA
>NW_025812574.1:0-1943 GCF_022045245.1 Lucilia cuprina
CCGATCTATCCAATTTTTTTAAAAATTCATTATGCCACAAATTATACACCAAAACAAAGTGCAACTGTAATGCTTTAAAATGATGCATAAACGATTGTCCTGGCATGATAACTGTCAAAGTTATTCACAACCATATCGGAACCTCAAATTACCGCCTTCTTAAACCTGGGAAAATAATTCTACCGATCTATCCAATTGGCCATTTTCTCAAAATACATTATGCAATAAATTATATACCAAAACAAACGGCAACTATAATGCAATAAAAAGATATATAAACGACTGCTATAACATGAAAACTATAAAAGATATTTGCAACCATATCGGAGCCATAAATTACCGCATTTCCAAACCTGTACCAATAAATATACCGATCTATCCAATTTTTTGAAAAATTCATTATGCCACAAATTGTACACCAAAACAATGTGCAACTGTAATGCTTTAAAATGATGCATAAACGATTGTCCTGGCATGATAACTGTCAAAGTTATTTGCAGCCATATCGGAACCTCAAATTACAGTGTTTTATAACATAGAACAACAATTCTACCGATCCTTCAAATTGACCAATTTGTAAAAACACATTATGCCACAAATGATATACCAAATTAAAGTACAATCATAATGCTTTAAAATAATGCATAAATGACTGTCATAGCATGAAAACTGTCAATGTTATTTGCAGCCATATCGGAACCTTAAAATACCGCGTTTTTAAAGCTGTAAATATAATTATACCGATCTATCCAATTAGCCATTTTCTAAAAATATATTATGCAAAAAATTATATACCAAAACAAATGGCAACTATAATGCAATAAAAAGATATATAAACGACTGCTATAACATGAAAACTATAAATGATATTTGCAACCATATCGTAGCCTTAAATTACCGCATTTTTAAACCTGTACCAATAAATATACCGATCTATCCAATTTTTTAAAAAATTCATTATGCCACAAATTATACACCAAAACAAAGTGCAACTGTAATGCTTTAAAATGATGCATAAACGATTGTTCTGGCATGAAAACTGTCAAAGTTATTTGCAACCATATCGGAACCTCAAATTACCGCCTTTTTAAACCTGGGAAAATAATTCTACCGATCTATCCAACTGGCCATTTTCTAAAAATACATTATGCAGTGAATTATATAGCAAAACAAATGGCAATTTTATTGCTTTAAAATGGTGCATAAACGATTGTTAAGGCATAAAAACTGTCAAAGTTATTTGCAACCATATCGGAACCCCAAATTACAGCGTTTTTAAACATAGAACAACAATTCTACCGATCCTTCAAATTGACCATTTTTTAGAAGAACACATTATGCCACAAATGGTATACCAATTAAAGTGCAATCATAATGCTTTAAAATGATGCATAAATGGCTGTCATAGCATGAAAACTGTCAAAGTTATTCACAACCATATCGGAGCTTCAAATTACCGCCTTTTTAAACCTGGGAAAATAATTCCACCGATCTATCCAACTGGCCATTTTCTAAAAATACATTATCCAGTAAATTATATACCAAAACAAATGGCAATTTTAATGCTTTAAAATGGTGCATAAACGACTGTCCTAGCACAAAAACTGCCAAAGTTAATTGCAACCATAACGGAACCTCAGATTACTGCGTTTATTAAACATAGAACAATAATTCTACCGATCTATCAAATTGACCAATTTGTAAAAACAAACATTATGCCACAAATGATATACCAAATTAAAGTGCAATCATAATGCTTTAAAATGATGCCTTAATGACTGTCAAAGCATGAAAACTGTCAAAGTTATTCACAGCCATATCGGAACTTCAAATTACCGCCTTTTTAAACCTGGGAAAATAATTCTACCGATCTATCCACTGGCCTTTTTCTAAAAATACATTATGCAATAAATTATATACCAAAACAAAGTGCAACTGTAATG
>NW_025812575.1:0-1442 GCF_022045245.1 Lucilia cuprina
AAATTCTACATAAATAGTATTGAAGTAGACTTTTTTTGCAAAAAAAAGGAAAAAATTCCGAAATAAAGTTAAAAAACAAATCAAATGCTTTATTTTTTTAAATAATCCCTATTTTTATCATACATACTCCCTGGTGTAGGGTATCATATGGTCAGCTACGCCCGACTATACATTCATACTTGTTTTTTAAATTACTTTAACATGAGAAAGAGTTTCGGAAAGCGAAGAATAATTTTCAAAGAAGTTCCCTGCCTTTTACGAACGAAATCGTAGGGGCACACCACTGGCTGAAGCAGGGCCATTCAACGTGGTTTTTATTCAAGACTGATGCTATTACATCTTAAATACTTATCCTCCTAAAGAAAAAAGGTTCAAAGCAACTTCTAGAATAAAGTAAAACTGTATGATAATTCAGATAATACATGTAACGGAATAGATTGTAAACACCTTGATTAAGCCAAGATAAAGAGTGAGAAAAAGTGTAGCCAAGTGAATCGAAGTAATGTAAATAGACAAAAAAGACAAAAATAAAATTAATACATCCCTATATAAATATAAAAAATTAATAATATAATATTCTATTGCCCTAGTGTTTACGTTGTTTTAATTATTAAGGTTCGTTTTAAGTGAATATATTGAGAGTAGTCCCAAATATTTGTTTGTATATCTCTGTCAATTTTAAAAACCTAGAAGGAAATAGGATATTTTTAAAGGAAAGTTAATTTGGAAAAGTAAACTGAATATACAATTGTAGCTGCCAGTAGCTTTTATTATACTGAGATAAATGAATGATATCGGAAAACCCAGTTGAGTGAGCTCATTCAGGTGTAACAAGTAAGAGTGTTATATTCGGCTATGCCGAATTTTTTATACCCACCATCAAATCACTGCCATATAAATGAACTTTTATATTTTGAATATTTTATTATTATTTATCGATATTAATGAGAACATCAGGGTAACATTTGAAAAAGATTCATTAATGGGGGTTTAACTATTGACAGTGCTAATTTATATAGGGAGTAGGGTTATTTTACATACATATAAGGACTAATTCTCATAAAAGTCGGTAGGAAGATTTCAGTTTCTTATATATATAAAATTTCATAGATATACTTGTATTTTAAAGCCATTAAGGAGCATTAAAGTCATAAAATATGGTAGAGAGATTATAAGAAAAATCTCTTTCTATAAGCATGATAAATTTACTTTTTGATTTTTTGCATAATATTGAACCTAGGTGTTTTTGATACTTTATCGTTCTTCATTATACCCTACCCACTAGAGTGGTGTAGGGTATAACAAGTAAGCGTGCTATATTCGGCTGTGCCGAATTATATACCCTTCACCATAGTGTATTTTAAACATCTTTTATAAATTTTAAATTTTTTCCCGACTACATTATTATTACATCAAAACCTAAACAAAAAGAACAACAACAA
>NW_025812576.1:0-2092 GCF_022045245.1 Lucilia cuprina
AACAGAACTAGAACAGAACTAGAACAGAACTAGAACAGAACTAGAACAGAACTAGAACAGAACTAGAACAGAACTAGAACAGAACTAGAACAGAACTAGAACTGAAGTTAACTAATACCGAACTAGAACTGAACTAGTTCACTAAAATTTTTAAAAAATTTTAATTTTCCAATTCCGCCCTTAAGTCCTTTTACAATTTAACAAAACTTTATTACTCCATTCGTACACATGCAAAAAAAAACGAAACGAAACTGTTGTCCACCGTATATGTACATGTACTAACATTTTAGACAACTAGACTAGATTTTGGTTTAAGTCGTTTCGAGGTTTTCATCATCAATCCAATGTCTCTAGAGAAATGTGTATCAGTGTAGCACTAGCCAACATATGACTGTTTATGGTTTTCATATTCATTAAATTTTTTTTACTGCAAAATTGTTGGCCGTATCACAATAGCTGCAGTAGCAGCATTGAAAACACCACCTACTGCAATAATAACAAAGAGCCAGACCATCTGTATCCATGTAGACTTTTAATTGTGGTGATGATTTGATGTCTGTTGAAGATGTTGTTTTAATGCATGTTTTTGTTTCTCTTACAATTGGTTGGTCATGAAATGTAAAATCAAAATTGGTTCAAGTTGAAACTTCAAATTCAGTTTTTGTTACCTAAAGGCCATAGCATAAATTAAATTATGATAATTTTTTAAAGATTTTTGTTTTTGATTAACTACACTTAGGTGTAGGTTTAAATGAACTGAATTTATGTGGATGTAGTGGGTATGAAGTTAATAACTAAAAGTTGTTTTGTATAATAATAAGTTAAGGTTTTCCCCTAAATGCAAGCAGCAGTTGTATTTTTTTAACTTTATAATCCTAAAAGTATACCATATACATTGAAGCCAACGAATATACTTTCATTTTTATATTTCACACACTTTTAATTCATATAGTTAATTTATTAAACTCCATATTTCTTTCTTATTTCAGGTTTCCGCTTCCGGTAAAGGTGTTTTGATTACTGGCTGTGAAGCTCCCATTGCTTGGTATTTAGCTAAGAAATTAGATGATTTGGGCTTTACTGTTTACGCCGGTTTCAACACTCCCATCGAAGACTCCGACGAAGCTAAAATTTTGAAAGAAGAAACTTCCGGTCGCATGAAATGCATTTACCTCGATGTTACCTCAGAAAAAACTGTAAGTTTTAAATAAGTTTCCGGCAAAAAGCTTTATATTTTTACTACAACTTTTAATAGCTTTTGGAAGCCGCCTTGTTTGTCTCCGAACATTTGCCACACAACTCTCATGGTGTCCCCGCTAAAGGTTTGTATGCTTTGATTCATTGTGCCCACTGGGTGGCTTTGGGTGAATTGGAATGGATTCCATTTGCTGTATTGCGCAAGTCTTTGGATTTGAATTTGCTAGGTATGTGTATAGGAAAAACTTTTATTGTAAAAGCTTTTTGGAATCATTTTATTTGAATTTTTAAGTTCTAATCATTTGTAATTTTTCCAACAGGTGCCGCTCGTTTGACTCAATTGATGTTGCCATTGTTGCGTGGTGGTCACGGTCGTGTTGTTTTCATGACATCCGGTAAGCTTGTAATTAGAGAACACATGAACTAAAAATAGAACATAAACTAGAACAGAACTAGAACAGAACTAGAATAGAACTAGAACAGAACTAGAACAGAACTAGTACAGAACTAGAACAGAACTAGAACAAAACTAGAACAGAAATAGAACAGAAGTGGAACAGAACTAGAACAGAACTAGAACAGAACTAGAACAGAACTAGAACAAAACTAGAACAGAACTAGAACAGAACCAGAAGAGAACTAGAACAGAACTAGAACAGAAATATAACAGAACTAGAACAGAACTAGAACAGAACTAGGACAGAACTAGAACAAAACTAGAACAGAACTAGAACTAGAACAGAACTAGAACAGAACTAGAACAGAACTAGAACAGAACTAGAACAGCACTAGAACAGAACTAGAGCAGAACTAGAACAGAACTAGAACTAGAACAGAACTAGAACAGAACTAGAACAGAACTAGAACAGAACTAGAACAGAACTAGAACAGAACT
>NW_025812577.1:0-1046 GCF_022045245.1 Lucilia cuprina
ATCGACTTTGTATAGTTTTATAAAGAAATCTAGAGCAAATTATATGAATAAATTTTAATTTTCATTGTAAGATATAAAATAAAACTTACGTGCATTTTGCACAAAACATTCACGTAAAATTTTGTAATTGCAAATCGGTTTGGGTTTAGGAACTGGAAAGTTAAAATTAAAAAAAAAATTTACTGAAAAATTATTATTTTTTTGGAATAACTTACTGCGATTTGGATAAAAGTGTGGTATACATTTGCAGGTTTTATAGACCAAATTTAAGCGACATTCCTGGAGGCATAGATTTCTTGTATATACCGGATAATGTGTCAAATTACTTTCATGCTGGAAACGACATTTACGCTGTTCCACACTGGCGCCACTGGAAATGAAATTTACTTAACAATATCGTTGAAAGAAATGATTTTTAAAATATTACCTTTCAAAACCCTCTTCGGTTATAATTTCTATACAATCTACATCCACCTGCAAGGATTCATTGGTATAACCCAAGTTATGATCCACTTGCATGATTTCATAAGAACTATGCAAAAATCCCTGCAAAATTAATTCAATAGTTTATTCCTAATAAGACTTTGCTTTCGATTCTTAACCAATCGCTTACATCTATGGGTCTATCATTGAAACCCAAAAAATTATAACTAACATCACTATCAAAATAACTGCTCTGCTTTACCTGCAGTGTTGTCTTAAGATCTCTTATTTCATTTACCGGATATTCACCCCAAATCAAATATAAAGAGGTAAACTTTTCCGATAACATCGTGTTGGTCATATAACAAAGACCATATTCGGTTAAAATTTGTCTTGTTTCTATAATAAAATCACCCGTAGTACTACGTATTTTATCAGCTACATCATCTAAATCGTTTCTGTATTTAATAGATGTATCTCCGGTTAAATTATATATAAGTTCCATATATTTATCGGGTGTTATATTTAAGCGATCTAGTATTAAGTCTATCGTTTGGTTGTTGGGTATATTTTGAAAATTTATATAAGTAGAGTTGGCCAATTTTTCCATAAATTCAAAAAAC
>NW_025812578.1:0-1803 GCF_022045245.1 Lucilia cuprina
GACTAGACTATAGACTAGACTATAGACTAGACTATAGACTAGACTATAGACTAGACTATAGACTAGACTATAGACTAGACTATAGACTAGACTATAGAATATAATATACACTAGACTTTAAACTAGACTATAAACTAGACTATAGATTAGACTATAGACTAATATATACACTAGACTATAAACTAAACTGTAGTATAGACTGTATACAGACTTGACTATGAAGCCATACTGAAGACTAGGCTGTGTACTTTTCGTCTGAAAAGTTCCCAAAAATTGTACAATAGTACCTTTGCTGTCATCCCTATTCAGTTTATAAGCAAATTGTAAATATGTACTCGTCATATGTGAAACTTCTAAAGGTGAGTTTTGTGTGTTTATGACTCTATAAAAAAAGTTACCCAAAGTCAAATGCCAAATATGGGTTGGTTCAGTTTAGCTCTCTCAGGTTGTTGTTTATATCAGTTGTATCGTTACGTTTGTTGTTATTGTTGTTGCTGTTGTATGTCATGCCAAAAATATACTATTAAAACAGCAATAGCAGCAACAACAACAATATGAAAACAAAAAAACTTTCTGCAACTGTCAATAATTTCATTATTGCCTTCGCTCTTATTGTATATTTTTCACAAAAGGAAATACATGTTTTTTTTTGAAATTGAATGAAATGGAAAAAAGTTTTCAAAAAAAAAAAAATAATGAATTTTAAATACAACCAACACACTGATATGTTACATGTATACTAAAAACACAGGTTCAGTTGTTATTAACACGTGGGGTAATTGTGAATTTTGTTGAAAGTTGGATTAAAAAAATGTATTTGGTTTTGCAGTATCTATTAAACTTTTGTCAAACTTTAGATTGTATTAATATTAAGCATTTTTTATTAATATAAGATGTAAAGATAATAACCCGCTCGAATCATTAATTTTAATTTAATTAGTTTAAAAGTGTGAAAGATTACTCAAATTAAAAAATATTTTGCTGTTCATTTGTCAATCCATAAATGTCTCTTTATTTGGTCAAACGTACGGAAACACCAAATTATATTTATAATCATTTATTAATTCACTTTTATTTAATAATTATAAACTATGATTAATTGAATAATTTTATTAAAAAAATAATATAATCCCTTGCCAAAAACTACTGCTTAAGATACTTATCGCTAAACCCACGTTTTTTTTAATAAATTATTTATTATATAGAAAAAAAAATCCTTAAGTGATTTCTTGTTTTAATTTTAAACTATTGTTTAATAGTTTAATAATTTTTATATTTTTGGTTATCAATATAATAAAATATTATTTGCAAACGATTATTACTGAAAAATATCAATTTTATTAAGAGCGTATTTTTCGTATGTGGTTTCAATCAATTTGCACTTTGCTAAATATGGTTCGATTTAAACTAAAGAAATTGTGTTAATTGTATCTGAAAACATCCCACCATAAAAATATGAGTAAAAAATTTATAAAAAAAAAACTTAAACATAGTTGTTATAAATGGATTTTTGGTGTAGTTTTAAATTTTTTTCATTTCTTTTTTAAGTGATACAGGGTGTGAGCTTGAATGTTGGTTGAGAAAAATATATACAATTACCTTTCCTTTGATATAAAAAGACTGAGTTTTTCATTCACAATAGCTCAGTTTTAGTTCGGTTCTAGTTCTGTTCAAGTTCAGTTCTAGTTTACTTCGAGTACAGTTCTAGTTCATTTCTAGTTCAGTTCTAGTTCAGTTCTAGTTCAGTTCTAGTTCAGTTCTAGTTCAGTTCTAGTTCAGTTCTAGTTCAGTTCTAGTTCAGTT
>NW_025812579.1:0-1959 GCF_022045245.1 Lucilia cuprina
AGTTCTGTTCTAGTTCTGTTCTAGTTCTGTTCTAGTTCTGTTCTAGTTCTGTTCTAGTTCTGTTCTAGTTCTGTTCTAGTTCTGTTCTAGTTCTGTTCTGTTTTGTTCAAGTTCGGTTCTAGTTCTGTTCTAGTCCTGTTCTAGTTCTGTTCTAGTTCTGTTTAAAATATTTTCCATATTTTTTATGTTTATTTCGCAACCCTCGTATTAAAATTAGTATTTAATACTACAACTATTGTTGCTGCATATTGTCGTAGAAATCTTAAGCCATAAAAACATCTTTTATATCTAAATCTTTTTGTAATTACAGACATTCAAGTACGCTAGAATCCAAACAATGATGTAGATTTTTCTCTTAAAAAAAACTAAACGCAGTTATAAGAAACAAATCTTTTGTGTTGTTTTCCCATAAATATTTTAACTAAATAAAAGAATGCAGACCAAAAAAAAAACTTTGTGAAAACTACAAATAATACAAAAAAAATTTAAGTTTTTTTACGCCATATATGATTTTGCAAATTAGGTCAACAGTGGCTTAAATGCATTTGACTTTTTTTGTTTTAAGCTTAACAATAATAAAACTTTTATAGAATTAAAGGTTTTTGTTTACAGTCTTTGCATTTGAATTCACCAACACAAAACAAAAAGTCATAAATCATTGAAACAACCAGATTATAAACTTTGGACGAATGAAAAAACCCTGAGCTGCACATGAAATGGTATTAACCATTAGGAAAAAAGTGCAGTTTTTTTGTTTGCTATTCTAACTATGGCAAAGATAACAAAACGCTAAAATATTATAACAAATGTAAAAATTACTTTATAGGCTTTAGCTGCAAAATAAGCCAGCCTTTCATATTTAGTGCAAACAGAAGATTGAAAATTGTACAAAGAAATGACAATTTAATCTTTTGCTTGTTTAATGTAAAATTTGTACGGATTTATATATTAAATTGGAATAAATTATTAGTTGGTTTTAAGGTTGCCTTTAAAAGCTTCTCAAATCTTTTAAAATTTAGTTTTTATCTCTATTACACAAGTAGCTACATTGGCATTATTCAAATTACTTTGAATTAATATTAATCATACGTTTTGTGGTTTGTATGAAAACTTAAAAATGATTTCGTTTTAAAAATCATAAATTTATTAACATTTTTTACTTTCTACAAAATATTTATGTGATTTTTGAGCTTATTTTTTGTTAAGTTTATTAAACGTTTTAACACAAAATTTTTTAATATTCTGCAACTTTCTTATATTTAAATTTTTCATTTATACTAACACCTGCTTGTTATTTCTGTTTTTATTATTGTTGAATTCATTGAATATATAATTCAATTTAATCCAGTTAATGATTATTTACCTGCAAGCAAAAAAAGAGAAAAACAAAATTTTAGAATTAGTGAAAAATTTTCAAGGTATATAAAGTTTTCTTAAGATTAACACAATATAACACGTTAAATGTTTGTTTTTTTTAAAGAAAATAAAGTTTTCTTAGGTATACTTAAAAGGGATAATAAAAGTTTAATATAAATGGTAGTTTTTTGATAAAATTTGTTAGAAGTCATATGATTTCAAGTCAAGTATTTGTAAGGGAAATGAAGAAAAATATTTTTACAACATTTCTAGTTTAGTACTACTTCAGTTCTCGTTTAGTTCTAGTTCAGTTCTAGTTCAGTTCTAGTTCAGTTCTAGTTCAGTTCTAGTTCAGTTCTAGTTCAGTTCTAGTTCAGTTCTAGTTCAGTTCTAGTTCAGTTCTAGTTCAGTTCTAGTTCAGTTCTAGTTCCGTTCTAGTTCAGTTCTAGTTCAGTTCTAGTTCAGTTTTAGTTTAGTGCTAGTTCAGTTCTAGTACAGTTCTAGTTCAGTTCTAGTTCAGTTCTAGTTCAGTTATAGTTCAGTTCTAATTCAGTTCTAGTTCAGTTCTAGTTCAGTTCTAGTTCAGTTCTAGTTCAGTTCTAG
>NW_025812580.1:0-1748 GCF_022045245.1 Lucilia cuprina
GAAAAGTTAAAAAAATATGTACATGAGGATGACTTAAGAAAAATTGAAAGGAATAAAACTAAAGCCAACATATCTAAGTATCCGAACCAAGAAAAAAATTAAGAATATTATTGTGGTATTAATTTGAGGCCGCCTCAAAAAAAGAGGCGTATGGTCCCCCTTCTACCCTACAATTCAATTTAAATGCTTTAGTATGAAAACTAAATCACATTTTATTCGTATACAGGTGTAGGGTATTATATGATCGGCTTCGCCCGACTATAACTTCTTACTTGTTTTTTTAATGCCCATTAAACTATATAATTTTTAAATAATTCGGCAAAAGTTTTGTTTCCGTAATGAGGGTACTAATATTTATGCATGTGTGGAACTAATTTTGATTAGGTCCAGTAAAATTTATATTGAGGACCTCTTTTCTCTTTTATTTTTACAACCAGTGTTTTTTTTGCGACACTGCTGTGTTCCTAAGTATTTCTAATAAGTTTTCAGCAACAGTTATAGTTGAACTAGTGTTCTATGAAACGTATGAATTCTAGAACTCGTTGAAAATTTTAAAAACTGTAATGTTATTATATAGAAACGCATTTCACATAAACAGAAAAAATTTCTAGTATTTGATAAAAAGCTAAACACAGAATTGAAGTTAAAGAAGTGAAAATAATATTTTTGTTTATAAACCGTGCAAAAATTATTTTCAAACATGACGAAATCTATGCGTACAGGAAACTGTGGACCATTAGTATTAGTTTATCATAATCAGCTCTTATGCTCTTGTAAAAGGACTTTAAAGTTTAAAAGACATCCAATTTCAAAAGATGGAATTCCAAATTTATATTAATTTTGGTATTAATATTAATTTCAAATGAAACTGAGTTCCTCTGCTTTGATATAATATAATTTATTTCAAGTCATCAAGATCGAATTCTTTTGGAAATCTTAAAGAAAATTTGTCCCAAAAAAGTAGTTAAAAGTTTTTGAGTCGAAAATGAAACCTTTTTAAATTCAATTTCTTTTTCGTTTTTTTCTCTAAGTGAGACAGGTAAATAATATAGATAGAATGTACAGATTCCCAGCTTTCATTTGATACCAATATTAGCATTGTAAAATACATATAAATATTTTAAATATTCGTTTATAGTCCTTTAAACTTTGAAATAATTGTATAAGGACATAAAAAACGGAGTACACAATCCTATAAGTGGAATCTATTTTCACATGCTTATCAACTTTTCCATGTGTGAATGCTTTTTTCAAAATTGTTACAGGGTGTATATGAAGAAAATTATTGTTAAAAGCAATAATAACATCTAGTTTTCTTTTATTCGAATAACCGAATAATTTTTAATTATCCGATTATTAACCGGCTTACGTAAAACCTCAAACAATTATTTGTCAAATGAACCGAAAAAGACAAAAACCCGAATAATTGAATACCCTACTATCTAAACACAAAACATACTCAAGTCGAATTTTATCGAATTATTAACATTTAATAGTTAATTATGTGGTAATGACTGATATTCAGATATACGAATTTATATAAAATTTAATCCCAAAAACTGATTTTCAATTTGCGTTTGAGTGACCAATTATGGACCAAATAGAGAAAAATTCGTATTATGATTTATGTGCATACATAATAATAACCAGGGAAACCGAAAACATGCTCTAAAAAAGTGTTTTAAGCGCTTTAAATATGCCGTAAAAAACTCAAAATATGCTCTTAAAATTTAAAAAATATGCTCTAA
>NW_025812581.1:0-1510 GCF_022045245.1 Lucilia cuprina
TCTAGTTCAGTTCTAGTTCAGTTCTAGTTCAGTTCTAGTTCAGTTCTAGTTCAGTTCTAGTTCAGTTCTAGTTCAGTTCTAGTTCAGTCCTAGTTAAGTTCTAGTTCATTTCTAGTTAAGTTCTAGATTAGTTCTAACTCCCTTCTGGTTCAGTTCCATTTGTGAACGCTTCCATAATCTCATATAATTAAATAATGCTCAAAGAATGCGAAAGAATTGAACTAAAGTTTTGGTCTTTTTCAAGTTCATTGCAAATATTTATTTGTGATATACAACTTTTATGGTCAGTTTTATATTTCTTTCACATTACAGTATTAAATATATTATTAACCTTATTATATATGTAAGGTCTTATTGTAATAAATAAACCATAAACTTTTCTCCGTATAAATTTTAAAGGTATATTTTCCATGAGTCAAATGAAAATAAAATTCATCTTTATGTCTGCAAACGCATATTATACCTTTATTCGTGGAAACAATGACTCGTTAATAAACTCATGAATACAATAACATTAACGAGTATTCATATTCATGTAAAAATCAGACTAGACTGCAGCCAATTTTAATGGAAATAACATAAAGAAGACGATACTTTAAAAGGAATTATGTATTTTAATATAGAAATATATTTTACTCAAAATTAAAGCTAGAAAAATGAAAAGAACACTCTGCGTGGATGTAGAAAAAACTTGTCTTTTCATTTGTAATAAATGTAAGAAAATTAAAAATTTTCTGAAACATTTTTGGAGCAGTCTAGTATAATATACTATGCGAACATAAATTTAGCCTATTATTGGTACAATTTATGAATGTTGTTGTATTTGTGGTAATAACGAATATAAAAACCCAACACCATCGGTAATTGTGGAGTAAATTTATATTGTTGAATATAAAATAATAATGACAATAAAATGTAGGCAAATTATGGTTCATCAATTATATTTAAAAATTGTTTACATTATGTTCCATATATGTCTTCAATAACTAAAATCATCACTGAATTAATATAAAAAAATATTTAAAAATAAATCAATGATTCTGGTTTTGAGCTATTTTCAGTAGTTTTATTACATTCATAACTTCTAAACACCGACTTCTTGCAGCAGCTGTGATATCTTTAGAATATTAACACACATTTAAACAAGTGTTTATAAATTACATAAAGTCTCTTTAACACAAAACAAACATCTAAAAATCTTTCTTTTATAACTGGCCCCATATATTTCCTCCATAAAATTGTTCATAAATATGTAATAAACTATAGACAATAGAAAAAATTCTTGAAAATTCATTACAGGCATCATCAAAAACGTAGAGAGGATGTGTACTTATTTGGCCATTTAATTTGTTCAGTTCTAGTTCATTTTTCTAGTTCAGCTCTAGTTCAGTTCTAGTTCATTTTTCTAGTTCAGCTCTAGTTCAGTTCTTGTTCAGTTCTAGTTCAGTTCTAGTTCAGTTCTAGTTCAGTTCTAGTTCAGTTCTAGTTCAGTTCTAGTTCAGTTCTAGTT
>NW_025812582.1:0-1577 GCF_022045245.1 Lucilia cuprina
ATATATATTTTGCCGAAGTTTTGTCAAGTGCAATGATATTTATATGATATTTAAGATATTTATATAGTTATCTAATATAGACATGGGGTCAGATATGCAAAAGTTACCAATAGAAAACTTTTATCAGACAATGGTTTCACTGCCAGATGCATAAAATTCCCAATCTAACATTAAAAATGTGTTAGGCAATTATCGGTGGAAAGCCTCTGTCTCGTTGAGATACAATTTTATTGTCAAATTGGAAATCATCAATCAAAAGTTAGCAGGTACATATGACATTAATGTTATTATTATCGTTAAGACAATGTGACAATCGTTTTTAGTCCCCTTGTGTCGGTTCACAATAGGAAACTTTTTGGGGAACTTTTGATTTTGCGTGAGAGATAAAAATATCATTTATCCCTCACTCGGTACGATGTTTTCCATACTCGGAAACATGTTTTGTTTTTCCTCTCATTCGTACAACAAGAAATTAATGCAATTAACACGTAGTTTTTGAAACAAAAGTTTCTATGTGTAGACATAAAGAAAATTTCAAAAGAGAAATTAGAAGAGATTCTCAACAAAAGTTTCCTAGTGTGCACCAGGTCTTTGTGGGCACCAAGATATACGTATTAATTATAAGGTAGTGACGTCGGCGAATTCAGAAAAACAGAGCGAATTCATTTTATTTTTTATATATGGAGTTTGACAGTATGCCCAAGGTATATTAATTTTATAAGGTAGAGTCATCGGCGAATTCAGAATACCGAGCGAATTGGTTATATTTTTTTGAAGGCGAATTGGCTGTCAGGAAAAAATGTCAAAAACAGCTGACAAATAAATCAAAGCGAATTTTTGTTAAACAAAAAATGTTTATAAATTTGAATCTGTTTATAATTTAATTTGATGTTTTTAAAAATAAAACTAATTTCGTGTAGTATTATTATTGGTTTTAAAACATAAACGAATTTAACAGCATAAATTTTGTCTTTAATCACAAATTTGACATTAACAAAATGAAAACAAAGTTTGACATTTACAAAATGTAAACAAAGTTTGACATTAATTCTACACCACGGCGAAAAATGAACATAGTAGCAAAAAACGATCAGCTGTTCTGATAACACTACCTTATAATTAATATATCTTGAGTATGCCTAATCTTAAAAGTGCCAGCACACTGTCAAAATACATGTAAAAAAATCAAAGGTGTTTTATCAAAAAACAATCAGCTGCTCTGTTAACACTACCTTATAATTAATATACCATTGTGTGCACTTGAAAAACAAGCTTTTGTTGTCTCTTCGTAATCTAGGGCTTTTGACTTTATTTTAGGACGTCATATGTTGTAAAACTTGTATAGAATTTTGTTTTTGAACAATTAAATATGATTTTTAACATACATAAAGCGAAATCAGTGTTTCTTAAAAAAAATCATACACATGATTGCTAAGTTACGTATACTCGGTTGGCAAATGTCTAACAACGTTGTTGTTGTTGTAACAGCTTAAACTATACAATTTTAATCCGGGGGTTCTGTATTTAGGTCCAAGCCAAGAAATTGGGCTACTTCAATGGGGTTAGTCCATAAATCC
>NW_025812583.1:0-2252 GCF_022045245.1 Lucilia cuprina
ATATCTTGATATCTTGATATCTTGATATCTTGATATCTTGATATCTTGATATCTTGATATCTTGATATCTTGATATCTTGATATCTTGATATCTTGATATCTTGATATATTGATTTCTTGATATCTTGATATCTTGATATCTTGATATCTTGATTTCTTGATATCTTGATATCTGAATTCTTCATATCTTGATATCTAGATATCTTGATATCTTGATACCTTGATATCTTGATATTTTGATATCTTTATATACTTATAACTTGATATTTGTTTATATTGATATATTGATGTCTTGATATCT
This sequence comes from Lucilia cuprina, assembly GCF_022045245.1. Lineage (NCBI taxonomy): Eukaryota > Metazoa > Arthropoda > Insecta > Diptera > Calliphoridae > Lucilia > Lucilia cuprina. The sequence goes on from NW_025812583.1 coordinate 302, forward strand.
TTGTACTTTGTATTTTGATATCTGATTTTGTATATATTGTAAAATGTTTCTTGATACCTTAATATTGTTAACTTTTCTCTATGTGTAATTTAACTGTAACTGCCTTACTTTCATGTTTTTTTTTCTTTGTCCAGATGGAATAGCCAGCCATCCTTTTTTATTATTTTCTTTTTTAGTAAAATGTATGCACCTAAAAACGGATGTACTCTGGTGATGCGGTATAAATTTGAATAAAAAATGTTAAGGTTTTTTCCTCACAACACAATTGTTTTCAGATTTTTAAAACTAGGCAAAAAAGTAAAAGTTTTATATTTTACAGCAAAGAAAACTATGAAATAAGGAAAAAAATCATAAAATACAATGAAAATGAATGGAAAATATTAAAATATCATCTATTTGTATGAGTGAACATATTAAATATGAAAATCCTTTGCATTTTTAGTTTAGTTTTACTCGTTTTTTAGGATTATTTTCTATAGTTTTATTTTTATATCCTGTAGTTTCTATGTTGACGTTTATTACGCAGGAAATGCGCCTAGGCCTATGCTATGCTACTAACCTACATAAAACGAATGTGGTATTTGAGAAGGGTTTGGGGAGGAGTCTTTTCTGATTTTGAAATGTAACGCCCTTTTAAGTATGCTAAACAAAAACATTGTCTAAAACAAACGTCATTGTAATTAAGGCCCATTGTCTTCAATAAAATTTAAACAAAAAACCAACTAAAGTTTTTGTGGTATGTATTTAAAAGTATGTAAGTATGTATAAAAGCGTGAGTATGTCTAATGATGTACAATCATTTCTTTTTAGTTAGAAAAATCTGAAAATTAGAAAGAAGACTTTAATATAAACTTAAGTGAAAGATATTTTTGAAAAGCTGAAAAAAGTTTTAAGTTTTTTTAAAGTAAGTCCTTGCCAGTAGTCATTCACTCCATAAATCCTGATGATTAATGATTTGTTATTCATAGTTTGAAACAGTAGCTAACAAACAAAATGATACTTTTATTTTCAAAATATTCCATTTAAATTTAAATGCAAAAACTAAAGTAAAACGTAAGAAAAGCTATTTTTAGCCAGTAAATTAAATGTTTGTAGTTTTTTTCTGCAACCATCAAGAGTTAGCAAGAATCAGAAAAAAGAACCAAACACATAAAAAATGTATGTGTGTATTCAAAATAAGTTTGTGTTTTGCATTTCATTACATTTCATATTATTTCAAAAGTTATGGCATACTTTTAAGGCTTTTCTTATTTCCGTTATGTATAACATAATTTTAGGCTACTTTTTCTGCTTTGTTTTTTGATTTAGCTCCCTTGTGCAAAAAAAAAAATACTAAAACAAGGAAACTTTTCATATTTACAGACAATGTGTAATAATGTAATCTGTATGTTAGAAGTTAAGTTACATTTTTTTATTTACTAGTGTTTCTTATTTTAGTTATTAATATTCCATCTTTTTATTGTATTGTAATATTCATGTAAAGTTCATGTATAATTTTATTTCAATTTTATATTGCAAACATAAAATAATTTTTATTAACTTGGAGTACCCTTTCAGTTCTTTTACTGTACCAATATTTTATTTACCACCTACTTTAAAGTTTATTGATAATAAGAGCTGATATGCATATAACACTATTTGTCTGTACTTAGTCTATATTCTGGTCTATATTGTTTAATAGTCTTGTCTTGTTTCTGATTTTGTCTCTATAGTATGTAGTCTATAGTCTGGTCTATAGTCAAGTCTATATCTTAGTCTATAGCATATTCTTTAGTTTTGTATCTACTTTGGTTAATATAGTATATAGCCTATTATGTATGTTATAGTATTACTTAGTCTAGTCTGTAGTCTATAGTCTAGTCTATAGTCTAGTCTATAGTTTAGTCTATAGTCTAGTCTATAGTCTAGTCTATAGTCTAGTCTATAGTCTAGTCTATAGTCTAGTCTATAG
>NW_025812584.1:0-1038 GCF_022045245.1 Lucilia cuprina
GTACTTACAGGCAGGAGACACAACGAGTCATATAAGGAAAATAAAATGTGTCTTGTTCTTTTTTTGTTTTTAAGTGTCATTCTTTTTGTTTTAATTACATATGTATGCATGTTTGCACGTACGTTTAATGTGCAAAGTACATTCGTATGCACTTTTTATAAATAGTTATGTGTTATTAAGTGGTACTCTTAATAAATGCCTAGTTAAGTATACTTGAGAACACATGTGTGTATGTTCCAAAAATTTTCTAACACCCGCACTGTGGTTCGAAATTAAAATGTAGATGAATAAAATCATTTGGTGATTGTTATAGAAAATTTCTGATAAGTCTATGCATTTTTTACTGCCCATTACTGGCTAAAAAGTACGAGTTTAGTGCAAAAATTCGATATAAGTAAGATTCTTATCTATCTACACAATTTTTTGGGCATCGGTCCATAGTTAACCCCACCTCCCAAATAAGGTTCCCTCAGAAAATGAATTTGTTGCTCACTTCAAAATACTCACACAGAGAAAAAACATAGTGCGGTTACTACAACTAAACTATGTTCACTGTAACTATATATTGTTTAAGTACAAAAAAATATAATTGTTATTTTCTATTTAAGCAATATTGTTGTTACTGTAATCATTTTCATGTTCATGGTAATTACAAATTTGAGTATGATTCACTGAAAAATAATTATTTTTTCAATAACTAAGTAATGGTAACGATGAAAACATATTTTGTTACTAACAAATATTTAAACTTACAAATAACCATTATATGTTATGTATCTGTATGTTATATAACCATTGTATGTTATGTTGTTATAAATAACCATATGTTTTGTTGTTCTATGTCTATTGCTACAACAACAAAACAACTTTAGCCACAAACCTCACACATATTATTTTGTGTGTGTGCGACAATAAAAAGAGTTGAAATAATTCTAATTATACCCTACACCACTATAGTGGGGAGGGTATTATACGTTTGTGCTGATGTTTGTAACATACAAAAATATTGGTCCAATACCCACCTTAAAGTATACCGAT
>NW_025812585.1:0-2784 GCF_022045245.1 Lucilia cuprina
TCTGTGTATCAATCTTTTAACCGCAACTCACACTTCCTCGAATTTAGTTTTAAACCACAGCCCCTACGTGGATACCAAACGAACCTCAACAAACTAACCAGCCAGGGAATAGTCCGGGGCGGGCAACTGACCGTAGTATCAGATTATGTGATTCTCTAGTTCATATCAATCCAAGTAATATCTGAGGAGTGTAATGACATTACCAGTCCCAGCAGACTAGAGGTACTAGTAGCATATTTCTTTCACTGGGATGCAATAACACCAAGATGGGTTTTTTCATCAAGCCAAGTGCCCCCGGGGGAGCATTTCTTCAAAATGTTCATATGGATTTCAAGTGTGTCCTACTCTTATAGTTTTGTAGACATTCCAATTTATGTGTAAAATTCACACAGTAGGTGTCACGTCCATTATTGTTTATCTATCAATCAATTCTATTGCTAAGCTATCAATTAGTTATCCAAATATTTACATGGAAGTCTAAGATAAGAAAGTGTCACGCCTCCTACTGCTAGTCCGACCATTTTCCCAAATTCTTCATAAGGATTTTAACATTGCCCGTGCAAATTTTTTGAATTCTAGCTTTAATGGTTTCCGAGATATGCTTATTCTTGTATTTAATTCATATGTCAAGCACCATGCCCACTTTTTCTGGTCCGAAGTTTTGCTAACCAAAAGATTACATTTATGTCAAAGTTGTTTGTGCAAAATCCAAGAATTCGAACTTCAATTGTTGGCATTAGAATATTTTGCAATTAATTCATATAGAAATTGCCACGCCCCCAATTTTAAGTGCAACCATTTTTTCTTTAAATCTGTGATATATATATTTTAGATATTAACCGTATAAAGTTTCAGAAATTCAGCTCTAATAGTTTCTTAGATATTCGATTTTTAGCCTTGAGTTCATAAGAGAGATTCCACGCCCCTTATCGTAAGTTCATCCATTTGTTCACAACTTCGAATGGATATGCAAAATTTGGACATCCTAGCTTTCCTCCTCCATTCAGCCCATTTCGCCCACAAATATTCATATGGATGTCAAATATAAAATTTGAGGATTCTAATCGTTGTAGTTCTAAGATTTGGGGCTGTTACCACACCTGTTGCGTTATTTATGAAATTAATAGAATTTTTGAAAAAATATTTAAATCACACCTCGTTAACATATTTCCAACCTTCTTTTTCAGTTATTTTTGAGTTTTTAACAGAAATATCCACCTTTCCTTTGCCAAGTTAACAAACAATTTTTCTGTTTTGTTAGTTCTTTTCTACACTTTAAATGTAAAAATATGCATTTTTATCTCATGTGCACATTTATGGACATATGGAGTTTGTTTTTTTTTCCTGCTAAAAGGATATCTGGTTTTATTTTTCATACGCAGTGAGTGTCATTGTTGATAAAGTTTTTTTTTTAGAATTTTGCTCCTTTTTGCACGACGACATAAAGAGGAAATGTTTATTGTTGAAAATGTTAACAAAAAAAGTGTGAATCGAATAAAAATTCACAAACAACTTATAAACTCATATTAAATTTATATTTTTAAATAAAATTATTTCAACAATATTTAAATTCTTTTAATAAAATAAATTAAATTTGTTTTGATTTTGTCAATAATGTGAGAAAATATTAATAGTTAATTTTAATTTAATTTATTTAAATAACTTTCAAACGCATACATACATACACTCATATTTGTCCTTTTAATGTCAATTTAAAGTTTATATAAAATTTTGTTTGTTTATGTTTTATCAAAGTAAATATTTGCATTGTTTGGAATTGTGGTTATTGTGGTCTCTCTAATCATAACCGCAGAGTAATAAACAAAAACTAAAAGCATTTTTGAAAAAAAATATATACATATTTCAAATGCCAACAAATATGTTTAATCTTGACAAAAGAAATCTTTAATAAATAATTATACAATAGCGTTTGTTAAAGTTAAATTTTTTATTAATAACCTTTAATGTCGATATAATCAAAAGAGCCCAAGTTTGAGTGTAAATCAAAATAAAACTTTTCTCACATTTTCCTTTAACATTTATTTCTCTTTAGCCATCATAGAAAAATTTATTTCCTTATAATTGATATAAATTATTGAATAAAGTTAATAAACAAATTGTTGTTGTCACTTTTATGTTTCTTTTTTGCTCGTTTATATTCAACAAATGTTGAACTTAATATAAATCTGTTATAAATTGTTAGCAAGTTTGGTTGTAGGTAAATTTGTCATTATAAATTAAACAAGTTGTAACAGTCAACTGTAGTTGTAATTTATTTGTTGAAATGTTTTTTTTTTTTTTTTTGTAATACAGTCGATATTTGCAAATATTATTAGATATATAAATCACAGTAAATTGTAGTTTAGTTTTATTAAACATTCTACGGCGACAAGATAAATGTTTAATAATTCTATTGCCTAATCGAATGTTTAGTTTGTAGATAGATATAAACCAGCTTATAGAACATCCATAACTAAATTGTTTCTATGTATTGTATTACCGTAAAAATGAAGTAACAACTCACCAAGTAACCAACTATGTCACCAACCAAACAACGAACTAACAAACGTACAAATGAACCAACTACCGAACTAACAGACCAACAAACAAACTTAGCAACAAAATAGCTAACTAACTAACTAACTATCTAACTAACTAACTAACTAACTAACTGACTAATTAACTAACTAAATAACTAACTAACTAGCCAACTAACTACCTACCTACCTAAATAACTAACTAACTAACTAACTATCTATCTATCTATCTATCTATCTATCTATC
>NW_025812587.1:0-1728 GCF_022045245.1 Lucilia cuprina
GACTATAGACTAGACTATAGACTAGACTATAGACTAGACTATAGACTAGACTATAGACTAGACTATAGACTAGACTATAGACTAGACTATAGACTAGACTATATATTTATTCCCAGATAACATTTCTATTAAAAATGTATGTCTGACATAAATTTCTTTAAAAAAAATTATATCTGACATAAATTTCTAGAGAAAATTTTGTATTTGACATAAATATCTATAGAAAATTGTATATCTGACATAAATTTTAATAGAAAATTTAAAAAGAATTAAGAATATTGTATGTCTGACATTGACTTTTACAGAAAATTTTATGTTTGACATAAATTTCTATAAAATTTTTTTATCTGATATAATTTTCTATAGAAAATTTTAAATCTGACATAAATTTCTAAAGGAAATTTCATATCTGCCATAAATTTTTATAGAAAATTTTTTGTTTAAAATAAATTTCTCTAGATAATGTCATGTCTGACATAACATTAAGATGGAAAATGATGCAGAAATTTATATCTGACATAAATTTCAATGGAAAAATGTTTTATGTCAGACATACAAATTTCTATCGAAATTTATGTCAGACATAATATTTTCTATAGAAATATACATTAGACATAATGTTATGTCAGACATAACAATATATATTGAAACTTATGTCCGACATAACATTATGTCTAATGTATATTTCTTTAGAAAATATTATGTCTGACATAAATTTCGATAGAAATTTGTATGTCTGACATAAAACATTTGTGTCATGACATTTTGTGACAGAACATTTTGTGTCTGACATTTTGTGACAGAACATTTTGTGTCTGACATAAATCTTTATAGAAAATTTTATATCTGACAAAAATTTATAAAAAATTCTTGTCTGCCATAAGTTTCTATAGAAAATTGTTTATCTGACATAAATTTTTATAGATAATCTTATGTCTGACATAACTTTCTTCCATAAATGTTATTTCTGACACAAATTTCTATAAAAAATTGTATGTCTAGCAATTTTTTCCAAAAAGCTTTATATCAAACATAAAACAACCTTGTAAGATTTTCCTTGCAAACTATGACTACCCCTAACCTATGCATTACATTACAATACCCTACTTACGACATTATATTATTTATATTCATTTTACAAATAAACAAATTCATTTTATTTGAATATTTTAAGATTTTTAACATGTTTTATTGTTTTAGTTCTATTTGTATTATTTTTGTTTTTCTTTTCTCTATTTCCCTACTATTCATCTCTTATCTACTCTTTGTTAACAACCGAATATGTCAATGCATGTAAATGTGTTTCAGTGTTTCGTATCTTGAGTAGAATTTTGTCATATGTAAAGTATGTTTGAGTATTTGTAAAAATTTGTTTAAATGTTGTCATATAAACAATTCTTGGCATTTAAAATGATGGTACAAAGTAAAGTTTTGTCAATTTGTATGAGTATGTTTCGAATGTATTTTTTCTTTGTAGGGAAAACAACAAAACAGCAACATATTTCTAAAGGGAAAGTTAGTGTGCAGTGCTAGAAAGAAGAAACACTCGAAAATAGTGTTTAAAAAATGTAGCCTAACTAAAAGGGATACACATCGATAAAAGTAGACTATAGACTAGACTATAGACTAGACTATAGAGTAGACTATAGACTAGACTATAGACTAGACTATAGACTAGACTATAGACTAGACTATAGAATAGACTATAGACTAGACTATAGACTATAG
>NW_025812588.1:0-2504 GCF_022045245.1 Lucilia cuprina
TTCTAGTTCAGTTCTAGTTCAGTTCTAGTTCAGTTCTAGTTCAGTTCTAGTTCAGTTCTAGTTCAGTTCTAAATCAGTTCTAGTTCAGTTCTAGTTCAGTTCTAGTTCTGTTCCAGTTCTGTTCCAGTTATGTTCCAGTTCTGTTCTGGTTCTTTTCTAGTTCTGTTCTAGTTCTATTCTAGTTCTGTTCTAGTTCTGTTCTAGTTCTATTCTAGTTATGTTCTATTTATGTTCTAGTTTTGTTCTACTGCTGTTCTAGTTATGTTCAAGTTTAGTTTTAGTTATATTCTAGTTCTTTTGGAAGCGGTTCAGACATCGTTAGTAGCCTCAATGAAAGTATCTAACTAAAACTATTATTGTAATTTGTTTAACACTAAATTCTTAACAATTAGTAATGCTAAAAAACGCATTGAAATAATATAATAGAACTTTAGCCCCCAAAATAGTTTAGTTAATAAAACCCTAAAACCGTACAAAGTCTAAAGAAAATAAAAGCTAAATAAAGCGAAGAAGCATAATGACCCAATTTTGCAATGTCTTTGTTTTGTCTAGTTCAAAAAAAAAATAAAAAAAATTTTCCATTGCTCCCCAATATTTTAATAACAAATACAAAGTGATTAATTTCAAAAACTTTATGATTTATTGAAATGAAACAAATCAGAAAAAAATAACAACATTTTAGCTGCCTAATTGTTACCAAGTTAATTAATTTTATTTTTATTTGAATAATAACGACGACAACAATATTAATTGAAGGTTGACTGACCATCGAGAATATTTTCCAAAGAAAAATAAACATTTTTTTAATTGTTTCTATCTATAAAATGTTCCAAGTTTTTTAATCAATATTTACAAAAAATTGTTTTATTATGTTTCGTTTATTTATTCAATTGGGTGTGCAATTCTACAAATTATATCATTGATTTACTGCCATTTAATTGGCCAAATAATCAAACCCCCTTAAAAAAGCAAAAAAAAACAAAAAAACGTTAAAATCACGTTTTTCAAAATTTTAAGGTTAGCTAAACTTTAAATTTTAAAGTTTTGGTTTTAACTAGAATTAATTTACTTTTTTTATTTTTCAATTGTTGCAAATCATACCATAGTTGCCTGATTTGCTTTTTGAAGTGCATTTTTTGTGAAATCAAAACCTATCACAACCCCCCATAAATTCTTGAGAAATCCAAAGAATAATAAATCATAAATCAATAGTAAAAGAAAATTATAAACAAAAACAAATAAAACATCAAAATCTTTTAAAAAAAATTAACAGCAATAATACACATTTTTATTCTACGTCATTAAATTACATGATGCTTCTCGAAAATAAATTTAAGCAAAAATAATAAAGAAAAATTTAAGGACAAATAAAGTTAAAATTGAAAAGAAAAAAAAACATTTATCATTATTATCGTAAACGATAAAGAGCGATAAGAAATCAATAAATATTTCATATGAAAATAAAGAATTTTTATGGCAATCTTAAATTCAACCTCAAAATATTTTTGGCTAGACATTATTTTATTAATCTCAGTAAATTTCTGACGGCCACTATAAAATTAATAAGAGTAATTTAAATTTATCTAAACGTTAAGATACATTTAAAATTTTAAAAAAATATTTTATTTTTTTAACAGTGATGACCAGAAAAGCAATTTTCTGCTTAAAGTGCAAAATTTGCTTTGCTTTCATAGTTAGCGTTAACATTCTTTATCATGAGAGTTCGGGACTCGTTTTCTGTCTGATAACTATATTATTTACATTCACTATAAGTTGCTTAATCTACCTACTGTAGTGTACTTTTTATCTACTTTGTGTTGAAGCACTTTTTGTACACGTGTTTTTTGCATACTACGCATACGATTAGAGAGTGACAAATAAACATTTAAAGGGGTTGGCCAACGAGTAACAACCGGTATTGTTTAACTATAAATGAACTTATTTTTTTGTTCTTTGAATTTGAAACAATTTTCTACGAAACAATACTACTCCATGTTGCCGTCTACGCCTTCACTTTTGAACGTTTTGATAAGCGTACATTGCCCAATGGAAACTTGAAACTGAAATGTTATTTCGTAGAAAATTTTGAACTTCTTTGAAGTTATATGTCTGTCGTATTGCGTAAATTGTAGTTTGACGCCATGTTAAGGTGTATTTAATAAAGCACTCCCGATTAATTATTTTCCCTTAAGATTAAAAGTATTTGTTTACTATAAAATTCCTAAAAATGCAGAAACTCCCCAGTGATTGCAATTTTCATGATAAAAAACGGGACCGCATAAAATTGATATTAATTTTCTTTTCTAGTTTTATTCTAATTCTGTTCTATTTCTGTTCTAGTTCTGTTCTAGTTCTGTTCTAGTTCTGTTCTAGATCTGTTCTAGTTCTGTTCTAGATCTGTTCAAGTTCTGTTCTAGTCCTGTTCTAGTTCTGTTCTAGTTCTGTTCTAGTTCTGTTCTAGTTCTGTTCTAGTTCTGTTCTAGTTCTGTTCTAGTTCTGTTCTA
>NW_025812589.1:0-1910 GCF_022045245.1 Lucilia cuprina
AGTTCAGTTCTAGTTCAGTTCTAGTTCAGTTCTAGTTCAGTTCTAGTTCAGTTCTAGTTCAGTTCTAGTTCAGTTCTAGTTCAGTTCTAGTTCAGTTCTAGTTAGGTTATAGTTCAGTACTAGTTTCGGAAGAGAACCGTACACATACATATGTGTACTTTAATTTCTCAACAACACATTACTTATTTTGCTTAACAATGCAATTTTCCATATGAATTTGTTTAAGGATATATGTCACAGAATTAGTAATATACACTTTGAAAAATTTAATGTGGTGTAACGAGTGCATGTGGGCGTGCGTGTCTGTTTATATGTATTTATGTATACGAGTAAAACTAATTGAAATTTTTATTGAACTTTTCATTTATTCAACTAAAAGTACATTGAATATTCAACCCATTAAATTTGTACATATGTATGTATATAAGTTATGTAGTTCGTACATTGTACATATATATAAGTTACATATAATAATTGTCATTGACACATTCTTCAAATGATATTAAGATCTAAACAGTGACACAAGAGTAAATATGTGTGACGATGTTCACACGCACACATACACATTTCATATTTAACAATTGAAATCTTTACTTTGGTAACATTCTCATAAATATATTTCATTTAAATTTCCTTAAATCAGGAATGCATGCACAAGGCAGTTGAATTAAACTCAATACAAAATATTGTAGGATATTTAGGGTTTACATTTAAAATTGTTTTGTTTGTCCAGTCTATGGCGTCATGTTTATCTTAATTACTGTTAAAATATATAGAATTTTATCATTGTCAGGCACATAATCATCGTCAACAAAGTCAGCCTTTTTTGAAAACTTCCACATCAGTATCCTTCTTTGTTTTCTGCGTACGTCAATAGAAAAACTTGTCCATCATCATTGTGGTGTAAGAAATTTATTGTTATTAAATGCCAGCTTGTTTCTTGGTTTTGTCAAGGAAAAGCACAAAAAATGGTTTGTAAAGTATCCGTAACACTATAAATTAAAATTGATGGATTGTGTCCAAATGTGTGAAAGGAAAAGATTATTATTTAGCCTTGATTATTTTTAAAAATTAAAACAGATTAAAAATCAATAAAATACATCATAAATTTTTAATTGGAAGGACAGTACAGAAAATGTTTTGTAATGAAGAAATATATATTTGCTTTGAAGAAAAAAAGGAACTAAATTAGATCTGAAGTGGAGCTAAACGAGAACTGAATTAAAACCGATTTAAAACTGAACAAGGGCTAATTAAAACAAATTAAAACTAAACTAGAACTAAATTTAAATTAAACTTTTGCAATATCTTTATAAAAAAGTTTAAAATATTTACCTTTTTTACTTTTATAGTTGTAAATATTTTTAATTATTTACCGAAAAATTTAATTGTTGAATTTACATTTCATTATTATTGTTTATTATCAAAGAACTCTTAAAAGTTTTATAGGCAGAGCTTTTTTCTCTTCCATGTTGAATAAACATGTTTCTATGCATTAATATAGACATTTGTTGTTTTGTACATTTTAAACATGATGATTTAACAATTTGTTTAGTTACTAAAAGTAATTTCGAATGCCGTCAAGTGTTAGGAAAACAAAATACTACTTCAATGAAAATTTAATTACAATTTAAGCGATGTTTACAATAATGTGTAAATATGAGGTAAATAAATGCTTATATTAGAAATATAATGAGAATAAAGTATAGACAATTGAAAAATTAATCAGTATTATCGATATAGTACCAGAACAGAACTAAAACAGAACTGGAACATAACTAGAACAGAACTAGAACAGAACTAGAACAAAACTAGAAAAGAAGTAGAACTGAACTAGAACTGAACTAGAACTGAACTAGAACTGAACTAGAACTGAACTAGAACTGAACTAGAACTGAACTAGAACTGAA
>NW_025812590.1:0-1432 GCF_022045245.1 Lucilia cuprina
AACTAGAACTGAACTAGAACTGAACTAGAACTGAACTAGAACTGAACTAGAACTGAACTAGAACTGAACTAGAACTGAATTAGAACTGAACTAGAACTGAACTAAAACCAAACTAGAACTGAATTAGAATAGTATTAGAACACCACTAGAATTATTGTAGTTACTTTCTTATACAAATATAGAGTTTTAATAATTCCCGCACTTTTACTCTTAACGATGCAATTATGCTTAAAAACTGTTGCATGTCATTCCTAAAATTCTCAAAAGTTATCAGTAAACCAGAAAATTGCGTGTTTGTATTTTGGTATGTTTTTTATTCCCAAGTTCATAAATTTAAATATTCTACGTTAAACGTTATTTGTTTTAATTAGATAAATTGATTGCACAATGCAAAAATGTCATAAATCAAAAATTGTATACAAAAATTTAAGCAATTTTAATATTTATTATAAAAATCCTATTTAGAAGAAAAAACTTTAATAAAACTAAATGTTTGAAAATTAGTATCGTAGAGAATTATGCTTTTAAGGACTTGGTGTTGTGACAATTTTGTAGCAAGTGTGTTTTGTCTTTCTCCAAACCCATTAAATGATTAGTGTTATTAAATTAAAATAATAAACATAGAAATTATACTTAAGAGACAATTCGAATAACATGCACACGCAAATGTTTTTACGTAAATTTCAATCAACAGTGGGTGTGATTGATTAAATACATATTAATTAATAAAAAGAATAAAATGAACTTAAACTGAAGAACTGTGACAAAAGTAAAATCATCAAGATTTCTATATTCGACTTGTTTTTTAAAAACCTAACTAAATATAAAAGAACCAAAGACAAAAGTTAATCTTATTAAACATGTTTGCTAAAACTGTTAAATTTTTATGCTGCCACCATTAGTTAAGCATTATCAAGATTATTTCCAAATATTTTTCTAAAGTTTATCCCACTGTTCAGCTTGCACCAAAAAAAGGACAACCAAATATTATTGACCTTAAGAAACTATAAAATAAGTGAATGTAAAAAAAACACAATAAAAATGTATCATTTACAATTTCAATTTTATGTCTTTAACATCCCAAAACCATGACGAACAAATAAATTGTAGAATAAATAAAGCGATTTTGTAAAAAATGTTCCGGTTGATGAAGAACAAAAACAACAACATAGAGAAAAAGGTTGGATAGCTGGATGGATGCATGTTTTGGAAAAGAAAGAGCACTTAGTTAATTAATACCTAATGTTTTATAAAAAACTTATTTAAAGAATATATTAAATTGAAAAGGACTGAAAATAATCAAACAGGACTAGTTTAGTTCTAATTCAGTTCTAGTTCAGTTCTTGTTCAGCTCTAGTTCAGTTCTAGTTCAGTTCTAGTTCAGTTCTAGTTCAGTTCTAGTTCAGTTCTAGTTCAGTTCTAGTTCAGTTCT
>NW_025812591.1:0-2755 GCF_022045245.1 Lucilia cuprina
CGATCGGTATACTTTAAGGTGGGTATTGGACCAATATTTTTGTATGTTACAAACATCAGCACAAATTTATAATACCCTCCCCACTATAGTGGTGTAGGGTATAAAAAGCTTGGGAATTCTTTAGCAAATGTTATGCTACGATGACGTTGTAGTGATGTCAGCGCTACATAATATTAGGTGGCGAGACAAATATTGTCCTAATTTAAGGTCAAGAAAAGGGGTTGATAAAAAACCAGCTTTGCTCCGTGATGTGACTACCTACTAACTAACTAACTAACTAACTAACTAACTAACTAACTAACTAACTAACTAACTAACTAATTAACTAATTAACTAACTAACTAACTAACTAACTAACTAACTAACTAACTAACTAACTAACTAACTAACTAACTAACTAACTAACTAACTAACTAACTAACTAACTAACTAACTAACTAACTAACTAACTAACTAACTAACTAACTAATTAACTAACTAACTAACTAACTAACTAACTAACTAACTAACTAACTAACTGACTAACAAAACCAACCAACTAACTACCTAACTAACTAACTAATTAACTAACTAACTGACTAACTACTAAATGACGATTTTGTAAGTGTAGTTACTTTCTGAAAGTAACTACCTAACTAACTAACTAATTAACTAACTAACTAACTGACTAACTACTAAATGACGATTTTGTAAGTGTAGTTACTTTCTGAAAGGGCACTTTGCAGAGGACCTTTGGGGCTTTCAGAGAAAGCATTTTTGGCAATTTTGCAAAATAAAATTTATACGTTGACACGGTTGTTAGACATTTTCTGACAACATTGCAAGGTCTAACAACCGTGTATACAAACAATTTATATAAAATACAATACTATTTGCAGAGACCAAATTATCGAAATAAGTTTTCTTGTCCGGGATATCGGAGGCTGCAATCTCAATAATTAGATTATTAGTTAATTTGAAAGAAGTATGTATATACACCAAATCCGAAGAAAAACAACCATAACGGGCCTGTTGTGTGCTGGTTAAGCGCCTTAGATGGGAGTCGTACCCACCACCTTTTAACTACCAGACTAGAAAACTAACCTAATGCAGGCCACTATCTCGATAAATAATTGAAATGAAATATTCCATTTTAAACAAATAAAACACATGTGTATTTTTTGTAATTTTTACAATAAATTTCAATATTTTATTTATTTATTTTATTTTTGAATGAAGAATAATAGTTTGTTTAAAGTTTTATTTAAAAAGTAAGTTGTTGTATTTTTTATTTATATATTTCTTTAAAAGATACTATTGCTATTAATTTGTCTCTTATTTGTTTTGTTTTTTATTTTTTCATAATAATATTTTTATATTTTTTTTATATTTAATTTTATTTCAATTTGAATCTGTTGTCATTTAGGCTTATATTGCACAAAACACTTTAAATTGTTCATTATCGTTTTAAAGTTTTTCTTGGGAAAATGTTCATTTATTGTTTAATTAAAAGGAAAATGTAAAGACACAAATTTTGTTTTTAATTTTTACTTCATTTCACTTGTTTGCACATTTAATTTATTTATTTAAATTGTTTATAAATTTGTGTGTTTTGTGTAAATTGTTATTTACTTAAGTGTTAATTGGAGTTTAACTTCTTACAGTGAGTAATTATTATTATTTTTAAGTTTTGTTTTAATAAATTTAGTTTTTTTTCTCTCGGTTTTATTTTAAAACAATTTGTGTTGTTTGTTGTTTAAACTATTTGTTGTTTGTGTAATGTTTGGTAGTTTAAGGGAAAAAAAGGGAAAATTTTTTAAAAAATTTTCTTGTTAAATTAAAATTTGAATTATTTTTTTCTATTAAAGATTGTCCAATCTAATCACATTTAAATCTTATTTTTTATTTATTTTATTTTTTTACATTTAATTTCTACAATTTTAGAAAAAAATTAAGAAAATATTTTAGTTTTATTTTTGTTATTTAACATTTTTTTTAAAAAGTTTAGCTAATTTTTTTGCTTTCGTTTTTAGTTTTATAAGGAAAATTTTAGGTTTTTTTTGTTTGGACGTTTGAAAACGGTTACAATAGTTTAAAGTAATAATTAAAAGGCTTGTGGTTGTTGTATTTTTATTATTTAGTTTACAGAAAATATTATTCTGTTAATTATATAAATAGATTTCCTTAATCAATCCATTAAAGTAATTGGTATTAGAGTTTAGATTTGTCTTTATTTTATAAACAATTTGTTTATATTTATTTTTTATTAAAAAAATTAAAAAAAAAAATTAAAACAAACAGATTTGTAAAAAGAAATTATGGTTTTATTAAAGTATTTTATATTGTTGTTTATAAAAAATTCGTTTTTTGTTAAGAAACCTTATAATTTTCCAAAAAAATATTGTTGCTTACACATTCAAAAATGGATATAAATTTGAAAGAAATATGTTTCTTTTTACACAATTTAATGGATTAAACACAGATATTTTCAAAACTTTTACACACTTATAAATCTGACTTCACCAAAAACTTTTAAAATCCAGCAATAGTCTAGCATATAGCCTACTGGAGTCTATAATATAGTTTAGAGTCTAATATATAGTCTAGTCTATAGTCTCGTACTAGTACTAGACTATAATCTAGTCTATAATCTAGTCTATAGTCTAGACTATAATCTAGTCCATAGTCTAGTCTATAGTCTAGTCTATAGTCTAGTCTATAGTCTAGTCTATAGTCTAGTCTATAGTCTAGTCTATAGTCTAGTCTATAGTCTAGT
>NW_025812592.1:0-1564 GCF_022045245.1 Lucilia cuprina
TAGTCTATAGTCTAGTATATATTCTAGTCTATAGTCTAGTCTATAGTCTAGTCTATAGTCTAGTCTATAGTCTAGTCTATAGTCTAGTCTATGGTCTAGTATAGTCTAGTCTATAGTCTAGTATTTAGTCTAGTCTATAGTCTAGTCAATATTCTAGTCTATACTATAGTCTATAACCTAGCCTATAGTCTAGTCTAGCCTATAGCTTAGTCTATAATCTAGTCTATAGTCTAGTATCTAGTCTTTTCTATAGTCTAGTATCTAGTCTAGTCTATAGTCTAGTCTATAGTCTAGTCTATAGTCTAGTCTATAGTCTAATCTATAGTCTAGTCTATAGTCTAGTCTAAAGTCTAGGCTATAATCTAGTCTATAGTCTAGTCTATAGTCTAGTCTATAGTCTAGTCTTTAGTCTAGTCTATAGCCTAGTCTATAGTCAATAATCTAGGCTATAGGCTAGTCTATATTCTAGTCTTAAATCTTTAAAATTATATTTTACTTTTAATTATTTATTTTATTATTATTTATAACTCTGCATCACTCATACGCATTCATTACCTTGCAATTTATTATTCCAATATTAATCATACGCCATGGTACATATTTTTATACGGAAATTAATTATAACATTGTTTAGCCACATATAAAAATTAATTGTACACAAACATGTTTAGCAATATATTAACAAAAAATAACAAGTATTTTTATACAAACAAAAAACAAATTTATTGTCAAAAAGCAAAAATAACATTAAAATGATGTAAAAATTTATAAAAACGAACAAAAAAAAAACTCGCTACCGAAATAATATATAAAACCCATTTAATTAAATGTACAAAATTTTGGGAAAATAAAATATTTACATTAAACAGCAAAAACATAAAACAAATAAATGAGGATTAAAATTAAACACAAAAAGAAAACGACTTGCAAACACGCTAAGTGGAAACGGAAGTTGAAGGGCAGGTCAGTACGTTAGCTAACTAATAAATATTCAAGGAAAAACATAATACAGTTAAAACTTTGTCAGTCTCAAGAGGTTTTGCTTGAAAGAAAATTTTTTACAATTTTATTTTTATTATATAAAAAAATTAAAATTCTTAACATGATTTGTATTATAATTTTGAATATATAAAACTCAATTAGTTTTGTTTACCAATTTATATTTTGTAGGGTAATTATATTACAAATGTCCTGCCATAACAAAAAACAAAATACTTTTGTGTATAGTCTAGTCTATAGTCTATTCTATAGACTATAGACTAGACTATAGACTAGACTATAGATTTGACTATAGACTAGACTATAGGCTAGACTATAGACTAGACTATAGACTAGACTATAGACTAGACTATAGACTACACTATAGACTAGACTATAGACTAGACTATACTACACTACAGACTAGACTATAGACTACACTATAGACTAGACTATAGACTAGACTATACTACACTACAGACTAGACTATAGACTAGACTATAGACTAGACTATAGACTAGACTATAAACTAGACTATAGACTAGACTATAGACTAGACTATAGACTAGACTATAGACTAGCCTAT
>NW_025812593.1:0-1934 GCF_022045245.1 Lucilia cuprina
ATAGACTAGACAATAGACTATAGACTAGACTATAGACTAGACTATAGACTAGACTATAGACTAGACAATAGACTATAGACTAGACTATAGAGTAGACTATAGACTAGACTATAGACTAGACTATAGACTATAGACTAGACTATAGACTAGACTATAGACTATCGACTAGACTATAGACTATACTATAGACTAGACTATAGACTAGACTATAGACTAGACTATAGACTATAGACTAGACTATAGACTATAGACTAGACTATAGGCTAGATTAAAGACTAGATTAAAGACTATATTATATACTACTCTATAAACTAGGTTATACACTAGATTATAGACACTAGATTATAGACACACAATACACTAGACTATATACTGGAGTATAAACTAGACAATAGACTAGACCATAGACTAGACTTTAAGCTAAACTATAGATTATACTTAATGGCAACCGACTGGTGGAAAATCTCAATATCGTACTCTTATAAAATTTTTTACCTTAAAAAAATATTCAGCAACAGTTTTTTTATAAATTTATTTTTTTGTTTAAGTTTTTCAAGTGTTTATTATTTGCTTTTATTTTCTTCTGCCTAGTCAGTGGAAAATCTACCTCAAATACATGCAAATTTTGTTGTTGCAAAAAGCCAAAACCCACTCTGAACTTTTCTAGTGCTATTACCTACTGCTCTCATATGTTCATATAAGTTCAAATAAAAAAAAACCTAAAAGTGTATCATCATCGTCATCAAAATCTAACTTACTTAGCATTTTTATTATCAAAAAGACACAAAATGGTCAGATATAGACTCAAACTAAACTTAATGCTAAAAATAGTCACACATGTATGTGTATGTAATTGTAATAAGTGTTTTTGTTTCTACATGAGAAGTGAGTTTGTTTAGTCTCGACCAGAGTACCAAAAGACTACTTGAAAAGATCTAAAGATAGTTTTAGTTTTTGTTTTGGAATTTTTATATTGTACTTTTGTTGAGTCGCATTTTTTTGTACATCTTGTGTTGTTATATTAAACTTAAGTCTATAAAATAAACCTACTTAAATTCAAAATTGATGACATATACAATTTTGGTCCTTAGCCGCCCCAACCTCTTACCGTTACAACAATAGTTCCAACAGTTTATGTTTAAGTAATATAAATACCACAACAACAATTGTAAAAAAGCTAAACAAAAAGCACAGGACAA
The DNA here is from genome assembly GCF_022045245.1 of Lucilia cuprina. Taxonomy (NCBI): domain Eukaryota; kingdom Metazoa; phylum Arthropoda; class Insecta; order Diptera; family Calliphoridae; genus Lucilia; species Lucilia cuprina. Next base: position 1,200 of record NW_025812593.1, read on the forward strand.
ACAAACAAAACAAAGATTATATGGCAATTTTTTAAAAGATTTCTAGAGATTTTTATTTAGAAATCGTAACATTTATTTAGATTAGTTTATACGAACGTACAGAATAAATGAATGTATGAGTGCTATCTCCTTATAGTAACTTTGGTTTTTCATTTGTAGTGGGTGGTTGGCATTTTATCTGTGACTGTGTAATATTTAGACATGTTATTTGTATTTGAATCTTACATTAGGCAATAACGTGTCATTGTCCTTTTGCAAATGTTTATATGTCATGGCTGCAGGAACAAACAAAAATTTTCCTACACGTGTTTTTGGATTTGAAATGGTTTCTAAGATTTATGTATGATTTGAGATTTTTTTTCTTTTTCATTCTTTATTTTGTTAACGAGCACACAATAAACCGGAAATTTATATACGTGTTTCTTTACAACAAATAAACAATTGTTTACTTAATATAAATTACAATAAAATGTTTCTGTAAAAAATAGCCCAAGGATTTTTTAAATTAAAAAAAGTAAATTTAAAATATAAAAAATGACATATTAAAAGCTTTCTAGATTATATAGTCTAGTCTATAGTCTGGTCTATAGTCTAGGCTATAGACTAGTCTATAGTCTAGGCTATAGACTAGTCTATAGTCTAGTCTATAGTCTAGTCTATAGTCTAGTCTATAGTCTAGTCTATAGTCTAGTCTATAGTCTAGTCTATAGTATAGTCTAGAGTCTAGTCTAGAGT
>NW_025812594.1:0-1963 GCF_022045245.1 Lucilia cuprina
GTCTAGTCTATAGTCTAGTCTATAGTCTAGTCTATAGTCTAGTCTATAGTCTAGTCTATAGTCTAGTCTATAGTCAAGTCTATAGGCCAGTCTATAGTCTAGTCTATACTCTAGTCAATAGTCTATAGTCTAGTCTATAGTTTAGTGTATAGTCTAGTCTATAATCTAGTCTATAGTCTCGTCAGTAGTCTAGTCAATAGTCTAGTCTATAGTCTAGCCTATAGTCTAGTCTATAGCCTACTCTATAGTCTAGTTTATAATCTAGTCTATTGTCTAGTCTATAGTTTAAAGTCCTATTATTTAATTCATGTCTAGTCTGGTCTTGTCTTTGGTCTAGTCCATAGACCACCCTCCACTTTTCGTATTTATGTCAATTTCCAAAATGGTAAAAAATGTACAAAATCATGTCATACAACATTGTCATTAAACCCACTTTAAAACTAAGTCCTAAAAAACACAATCATCCGTCAGCATGACTTGTGTATCTATGACCAAAACATTGTTCGTTTTTCACTATGTTTTTCTATAATTCCACAAGGCAGAGCTACAAACAAAAAAAATCAGAAAAGAATCCAATCAAGCTTAAGAATTGAACTCTTAATAAGAAAACAAAAAAAATATCATTGGAAAATACACAATATATGGGAGTAACAACAATTACTAAAGTTCTCTCCCCGTCATCAGCGAAGACGACACACTTACACACATTTTCTTTTGTTTGGATTTCACAAGATTTTTTTTGTGGTAAACAGATTCCCTCACACCAACCCGGTCCGTATAGATAAACGGCATAGTCTACCATTTTTAGACATTTGAATGTTGACAAACTCATTTTACAAATGAAAACAAATCCATAAATGAAGTTTTTTAGAATAAGAATTTCTTTCCTTCTTCCTAAGAAGCACAAAAAGTAGAGAAGAAAGAGGGAGAAAAAAACTGCAAGCTTATTACAAGAATTAAAATTGTCTTACATTAAGATGGAGCATAGGAAGAAGCCATCTAGGTAGCAGACATGTTGGAATCATTGTTGCACTGTTGTATAACAGATTTTGTATAAATATGTATACACATAGAGAAATTTATTTAAGTTTTATCCAAAAAAAATAAATTCTAAACATTTGTTCATTATTTCTCTAAAAATTTTCTTAAAATTTACAATTTTCTCAAAATTCTTCTTTAACAAAATTTTTTTCTTAAATCGACTATTTCTTCTCCATGTACATTACCTTTTTTTGCTACAAATTAGAAAATGTAACAAAACTAAAACTCCATATTTGTATTGATTTAATTATTTATGTTTTTTTATTTATTCTGCAGTTTTTTCTTTTATTTCTACTTAATTCTTTCTTGCGAAAACATCAAATGTAAAATGAATTGCTGCTAATATAGCAGCCGTTTGTATCTTGTAAAATTACGTGTAATAGTTCCAATAAGTAGTAAAACAAAGAGCCAATGTGACAATGACGCGCCCGGCATCTGAATATATATTTTTTTTACTACATTTCATTACAATTCGATATTTACTGTTGTAGTTGTTGTAATTTCTAAATTTTGATTTAGTGTTGCTATAATTGGTGGAAGTTTAGAAGTAATCGATTATTTCGATTATGGATTCTACAAACCAAATTATAGACCAGTATATATACAAACAATCATATAGACTTAAACCGGACTATAGACTAGAGTATAGACTAGACTATAAACTATAGACAAGACTATAGACTAGAATATAGACTATACTAAAAACTATAGACAAGACTATAGACTAGACTATAGACTAGACTATAGAATAGACTATCGAATAGACTATAGAATAGACTATAGACTAGACTATAGAATAGACTAAAGAATAGATTATAGACTAGACTATAGACTAGACTATAGACTAGACTATAGTATAGACTATAGACTAGACTATAGACTAGACTATAGACTAGACTATAGACTAGACTATAGACTAGAC